>NW_024732415.1:5314439-5356675 GCF_018991925.1 Homarus americanus | reverse complement strand
CAGGATAACAAAACAGTTAACAGAACAAGAGAAAGAACAAGAACAAGAAAAACACCCAAAAGAACAACAAGAAGAAGAACTGCAATAACAAGAATAAGGAGAACAAATAAGAATATGAAGAATAAATTAAAACAGGAAAAATAAAGAACAAATAACATGAAGAAGGGCAGAAAGAAGAACAAGAGCAAATAATAACAAGAACAAGAACTTAACATAAAACTAAAAAACAGGAAGAAGGAAAGAAAAGAAAAGAAGTAACAAGAACAATGAACAATAAGAATAAAAAAAAAGAAAACAACAAGAAAAATTAACGATACGAACAACAAAAAGAACAAACGAAGAACAATAACAAGAACAGAAGTACAGTACAATTTTTCCTTTACGTAACAAGTAACCAAAAAATATATTCGTTTTCAGACTGTGTGAAGTTAAGATATTGGTCCAAGTGTGAGCGAATTTTTTCTTGAGAGAGAGAGAGAGAGAGAATGTGGAAAAACAGAGGTACCCAAGAGAGAGAGGGAGAGAGAGAGAGAGGAAGACAGAGGAATCTAAAGGAAAACAAAGAGTCAGAGAATGTGGAAATGAGAGAGAGAAAAGAGAGAAGTATAGAAGAGAGAGAGAGAGAACCAATCCTCATCTCTGAAATATGATACAAGGAAAGTAATCACACAGCCAATAACCTTAGCTGGAATTAATGACGTGAAAAGAGCGCCAACAAGTGAACGCCCGCACTGGCAGAGAATTTATGACACCGTAAAACCAGTTGCAGCGGGCGGAGGAGACTGGCGAAGGTGCGTGTAGCGGCGTTGCTTATTTTGCTGTTTACAGTGTGGACATAATTCTTTTTATACGCTTGAGACCCCGAACTGCTGGAACGAGTGGAACGATTATCTGAACTGCTGAACGAGTCTCTGAGCTGCTGGAACGAGGAACGAGGCTCTGAACTGCTGGAACGAGTGGAACGAGTCTCTGACCTTCTGAAACGAAATCTCCGAACTGACGAAACGAGTATCTGAACTATTGGAACGAATTCGAACTGACAGAAACGAGTATCTGAACTATTGGAACGAAAGGACCGAGTCTCTGACCTTCTGAAACGAATCCCGGAACTGTTGGAACGAATGAAACGAATCTCGGAACTGTTGGAACGAATGAAACGAGTCTCTGAACTACAGGAACGAGTCTGACCAGCTGGAACAAGCATGAAAAATACAAGAACGCAGCTAATTGGTAAACATACAGTAACACCAAGAAAAACACCACTAAAACAGGACATGAAAATTACACAGAGACTCGACCTTAAGAAGATATGTTTAGCCAACACCAGTTAAGAGATTCTGGACCTATAATATTATCCGGTGTATAATTAACGTATTAAATTAGTCTCCAGTGGAATTTTCATGGCACTTTTGGGGATAATTTAAGGCTTTACCATAAGTCGACAAGGTAAATGCATTCTTGTACCTTCGCCACGAGAAAAAAATATACCGTAGGAACCTTTATGAATCCTGCTCTCTGATCTCTTGAGCTGGGATTTTCATAGGAATATTACCCACAAGGCTTCACCCACCGGCATAAACATATTGTAAGGACAGTTTTAAAGGAAAATATCATTACTGTGGTACAATGGCCGTCGAGTCGTTTAATCTACATGACAAAGAGTGTCAGCCTCATTAGCATATATATTACTGCATTATCTACATCTCAGGATAATCATAGTATATGTAGCGAAGAAGCGGTAAATATTTCTCTTATGCAACCTTGTCCGGTGTAAGATTTTGTATGTGTATTAATGAGAATATTGGCAGTTTTATTATTATTATTATTATTATTATTATATTTATTGTTTATTTGTTGTTGTTATTATTATCCGCTCTCGCATTTACAAATCGAGTGAATCTTTAAAAGGATTAGATTACTATGGGGCCTAGATGCACATTACGCCATTATCACCTTTATACCTGTACATTTAAACTCGTTTCACTAAGCCCCAGTGTGGAAGCATTACCTTCTTAGTGTTGGCAAGACCACGGAGACGAAAAAATTACTGGGGGAGGAGGATTATGTGGCGGGCACCAATAAATTTTACGTAGTGGCCTAAGACTCGCTAGGGTTGAGGGTCTAGTGCTTTTATTTAATTTAATTAATTAATTAATTTATTTATTTATTTATTTATTAATTCATTTATTTTTACATATTGATTTACTTTTTATTTATTTACTTATGTATTTTGTTTATTTTATAGTAGTTATATTTTTTATACTTGTGTTGAGGCATTTGGTTTTATTTAATGATTTTGTAGTGGAGTGATACAAGATGATGATGATGATGATGATGATGATGACGATGATGATTAATGTAGATGACGATAATGAAGATTAACATGATGACGATGATGATGATAACTCTAAAATTATTCTAATCATGAAAAATATAAAGAAAAATATGAAACAACGATAATGATGACGATAACAATAACAACAAAACATAAAAAACAATAACATATCCTTCCCCTCCTCCTCTTCTCTCCCTCCTCTCTTCTTTCCTCTTCCTCTCCTCCTTCTCCTCATCCTCCTCTTCTTCTCTCCTCCTCCTCCTCCTCCTCCTCTCTCCGACACGATCTGACAAGCGATGAAGTTTAATGGAAATTTGCCGATGTAACGAGGCGAAAATCATTGGAAGACGACCTGGGGATTTCCGATGAGAGAGAGAGAAGAGAGAGAAGGTGGGTCAAGAACCTCTCACAGACACATCATTACTCACACTGGCGGGGCGTGTGAGTAGGGGTTCTGTGTTGTTTACATATTTAACTAACCAACCAACTAACCCAGCGTATTCTCTCTAGTAAATCCACAGAACAGCAAAATCAACAGGATTTATACATGACTTATATATCGTCCACCCTCCACCCTTGGAGGTCCGACCACGAGGTGCAAGGTCAAAACGCTCATATAGTCACTACAGGTCACGAGGTCAGAGGTAAGGTCAAAACACTCATATAGTCACTACAGGTCACAGGGTCAGAGGGTAAGGTCAGAACACTCATATAGTCACTACAGGTCACGGGGTCAGAGGTAAGGTCAAACACTCATATAGTCACACAGGTCACGAGGTCAGAGGTAGAAAACACTCATATAATCACTACAGGTCACGGGGTCAGAGGTAAGGTCAAAACCTCATTACGTCACTACAGGTCACGAGGTCAGAGGGTAAGGTCAAAACACTCATATAGTCACTACAGGTCACGGGGTCAGAGGGTAAGGTCAAAACACTCATATAGTCACTACAGGTCACGGGGTCAGAGGTAAGGTCAGAACACTCCCATAGTCACTACAGGTCACGAGGTCAGAGGGTAAGGTCAAAACATCATATAGTCACTACAGGTCACGGGGTCAGAGGTAAGTCAGAACACTCATATAGTCACTACAGGTCACGAGGTCAGAGGTAAGGTCAAAACACTCATATAGTCACTACAGGTCACGAGGTCAGAGGTAAGGTCAAAACACTCATATAGTCACTACAGGTCACGAGGTCAGAGAGTAAGGTCAAAACACTCATATAGTCACTACAGGTCACGAGGTCAGAGGGTAAGGTCAAAACACTCATATAGTCACTACAGGTCACGAGGTCAAGTGAAGAGTCAAAACACTCATATAGTCACTACAGGTCACGAGGTCAGGGGTAGGGTCAAACACTCATATAGTTACACAGGTCACGAGGTCAGAGGGTAAGGTCAAAAACCTCATTACGTCACTACAGGTCACGAGGTCAGAGGGTAGGTCAAAACACTCATATAGTTACTACAGGTCACGGGGTCAGAGGTAAGTCAAACACTCTACATCACTACAGGTCACAAGGTCAGAGGTAGGTCAAAACACTCATTAATTCACTACAGGTCACGAGGTCAGAGGGTAAGGTCAAAACACTCATATAGTTACTACAGGTCACGAGGTCAGAGGGTAAGGTCAAAACACTCATATAGTTACTACAGGTCCGAGGTCAGAGGTAAGGTCAAAACACTCATATAGTTACTGGTCACGAGGTCAGGGTAAGGCCAAAACCCTCATTACATCACTACAGGTCACAGGGTCAGAGGTAGGCCAAAACACTCCTTATAGTTACTACAGGTCACGAGGTCAGAGGTAGGTCAAAACACTCATTACATCACTACAGGTCACGGGGTCAGAGGGTAAGGTCAAACACTCATTACATCACTACAGGTCACGGGTCAGGGTAAGTCAAAACACTCATTACATCACTAGTCACGGGGTCAGAGGTAAGGTCAAACAATCATTACATCACTACAGGTCACAGGTCAGAGAGTGAATCAAAACACTCATCTCATATAGTCAACACCCAGCATGAGTTGGCACCTTGCCCGAGTGCAGTTGAAGTAATCTAATTCTTTTTACACCGACCACTAATTTGTTCCACTTAACACTTTACACTTTTTCGGGTAAATTATTTTATATTGACACTTTTTACTTATTTTTTTTTACTTTACATTTAATATTTTGTGTCTCACTTATTTGCTCAACTTAACACTTAATTATGAAGTCTTGTCCCACTTATAATCTCCACTTACCACTTTACAATAGATATTTATAAGGCTCAATTTCTGTATGCACTTAACATTTTTATGTGAAGTGCAAAGAGTTACTTCAATTTACTTTACGGCTGATCTAAAGTTCTGATTTACTTTATTATAGTTGGATGGAAGGAGGGAAAGAGGGATGGAGGTAAGGTGGAAGGAGATGAGGGAGGAAAGAGGGAAGAGCAGGGAGTGGGGGGGGGGGGGAAGGAGAGAGGGAGGGAAGATAGGAGGGAGAAAGGGAAAGAAAAGTAAGGGAGGGAAAGATGAAAAGGTAAATTGGGAAAAATGACGAAGGAAGGAAGAGGGAGAGAAGGAGATGGAGGGCAGGAGGGAGGGATGAAAAGCATGAAGGAATACATGTAGAAAGAGGGAGGGAAGGAAGGAGGCACGAAATGGGATCGAGAGAGAAAGAGGGAGGGAGGGAGGGAGAGGATGGAGGGAAGGTAGACATAAGCCGAGGGAGAGACATTAAGGACTACCACAGGCTGGAGTGGTCCCGAGAGATCACTGGGACGTAGGAAGGACCGGCGGGAGAGACACTTAAGAGAGACTTCGCTTGAGAGACCGTGGGAGGCAGTAGGATGCGACGAGGCGGAGAGATGTGTCTTAGTCTCAGAAGTGGGGGACAGAGAGAGATCAAGAGATACTTCACGGTAGACAACTCACCAGCAAAGGAGATAGGGAGATGAAGAGAGAAACGTCCAGCTGGAGAGGAGAGAAAGGATTAGAGACTGTGAGAAGAGACGTCGGGCTGGAGGGAGAGATCAAGAGAGATGCCGCTCAGTGAGAGTCGCTAACTGCTCGGCCGGGCCAGGAGAGACAAAATCAATGTGTGGGATCCAACACAGGCACGGCCGAGGCTGCCACCAACGGCACTCTTGCACGGCCGAGGCTGCCACCAACGGCACTCTTGCACGGCCGAGGCTGCCACCAACGACACTCTTGCACGGCCGAGGCTACCACCAACGACACTCTTGCACGGCCGAGGCTGCCACCAACGACACTCTTGCACGGCCGAGGCTGCGACCAACGACACTCTTGCACGGCCGAGGCTGCCACTACCGTACTTCTTGCACGGTTGAGTTGTCACCAACGGCACTCTTTTGCATCGCCGAGGCTACTAACAACGACACTTGCACGGCCAGAGGCTGCCACTCAACGACATTCTTGCACGGCCGAGGCTGCCACCAACGACACTCTTGCACGGCCGAGGCTGCCACCAACGACATTCCCCAGACGGCCGGAGGCTGTCATCAACGACACTCTTGCACGGCCGAGGCTGCCACTAACGACACTCTTGCACGGCCGAGGCTGCCACCAACGACACTTGCACGGCCGGAGGCTGCCACTAACGACACTTGCACGGCCGAGGCTGCCACTCAACGACACTCTTGCACGGCCGAGGCTGCCACTAACGACACTCTTTGCATCGGCCGAGGCTGTCATCAACGACTCTTGCACGGCCGAGGCTGCCACCAACGACACTCTTGCACGACCGAGGCTGCTACCAACGACACTCTTGCACGACCGAGGCTGCCACCAACGACACTCTTGCACGGGCCGAGGCTGCCACCAACGACACTTGCACGACCGAGGCTGCCACCAACGGCACTCTTGCACGGCCGAGGCTGCCACCAACGGCACTCTTGCACGGCCGAGGCTGCCACCAACGACACTCTTGCACGGCCGAGGCTGTCACCAACGGCACTCTTGCACGGCCGAGGCTGTCATCAACGACACTCTTGCACGGCCGAGGCTGCCACCAACGACACTCTTGCACGGCCGAGGCTGCCACCAACGACACTCTTGCACGGCCGAGGCTGCCACCAGTGACAGCCCCGCGGCCGAGGCTTCAAAATTAAATTCAGTCCTCAGTAATGAATAGAAGCTTCGAAGGTCAGTTTACACACACACACACACACACATACACATACACACACACAAACACACACACACACACACACACCGATGGCTGCTGTGGGTCTTAGCTAAGATTAACTCGGTTAGGACAAAAACAGGATTCAAACTTTGTAAGGTCGTGAGAGGTACACCACAGGGAGTCGTACAAGGGGGCGCCTGAACCACCTCTGTTTATCTTCCCTACTGAGAGTGTGAGAGGGAGAGAGAGAGAGAGAGAGAGACAGGAGAGGAGGAGGAGGAGGAGGTAGAGACGAAAGAAGAACTAGACATGATTTAAAGAAGAGAGGAATAAATGAAGATTAAGGATAAAAAAGAGGAAGAAGAGGAGGAGAAAAGGAAGAAGAAACTAAAAGAAGAGGATAATAAAGAGAAATGAACACTAGAAACGATTTAAAGGAGAGATGAATGAAGGAAAAAGAGGACGAGAAGCAGAGAATGAAGAAAGGAGAAAGAAAGAAGAATATAAACAGATCGAAATAATAAAGGGAACAAATATAAGAAGAAACAAGATGAACTAAAAACATAAGATGCAGATGGCGAAGAAGAATGCAAAGAAGGAAACGAAAGAAAGAAGAAAAAGACTCAACACAAATACAAACCCCCCAAAAAGTGTTGCCAGAACCATTTGGGGTGTCAGTAAGAGAGAGTACCACAAAGGTTCCTCAGCCCGGGTACTGGTAACACTGCTGGACCCTTCAGTACTGCCTCCCACCGCTCACTTTTACTGCCACTCTTCGTCACGCTAACGTTGTATCTAGCTCTTGGCACAGCAGACGAAACAGCAGCTGCAGCCATAAACAGGAAAGATACCGTAAATTTTGAGCCTTGATATTACACCCGTTAACAAGACCGATACAGCAGTTTGGAACCTTGATACAGCATCGCTCAGCATCGTACACATCGCTCAGCATCGTACACATCGCACAGCATCGCTCAGCATCGTACACATCGCACAGCAGTCATACCCGAGGACGAGGATTATAACTTGCCAAAGACTCTTAAATTAATAACTTTTCTTATTCCCCAGCAGAAGGTCAAAATCTTTGTGCAGTAAATTCCCCCTTCTCTCTCTCTCTCTCTCTCTCCGTCTTTATTATCTTTACTTTACACACCTCAAAGAGCCCTAGTAAATGGTTATGAGAGAGAGGTGTAGAAAGTGACACACACACACCTTGCATACAAAATAAACAACGAATTTCCTGGACTGTAAAAAGTGAAAACTGTTGCAGGCTGTTGGTGAAAGCATTGGCAGAGAAAGTGGAGTATGAGGGGAAGAAAGTCATTTGACAATTTAAACCGGATACAAAATACTGGTGAAAGCACTGAGTGAAAACATTGGCTAGAAAGAAAGAGAGAGAGAGAGAGAGAGAGTAATTTTAAGAAAGGGAAAGTAATGCTTGATATTCAGAAAGTAAATCCTTGACTACTATAAGTGCAAAGTGTTACAGAAAGTTTTTAAAGCAAATAAAGCAATGAGTAAATATACAGTTTTATGGAAAGGAAAGCACAATGATGCAGAGAAAGTAAATCCATATCTACTCCAAGTGAAAATCCACAATAGGATGATGATGAAAGTATGGCGTAAAAGAAAGGAGAAAGTATAGCGAAATTACAGAGAACATATAGAGAAAGTATAAAGAGAGTATAGAAAAATATAGAGAAAGTACATAGTGATAGAGAATGTATATAAAGTATGGAGAGAAATTATAAAATGCATAGAGAAAGTATAGAGAAAATCTAGAGAAAGTATAGAATCTATACTTTATCTGATAAAGTATAGAGAGAAAGCACCGGAGAGAGAAGTCTGGTCTTTAGAGGTAAATTTCTTGCCTTGGCTTAATGGTGAAGAAAGAACGCTTGTGGACATTGCTGAATATAGTATTTTTTTCCAAGGGGATTTCTCTCTCTCTCTGTCTGTGTGGGGGGGGGGGGCAACACTCACACACACACTGGTAGCAACACAGCCCCCAACACCTGTACACTAGCTTATCCAACACAAAATATCTGAGACACAACTTATAAAACTCTCTCTCACACACAAGTCAACAAGGAGATATCTCACCAAACACACATATATCTCTCTCAAATTCTCTTCTTAAGGGAGATATTACGCTTAGAGAGACCCTTTGGCATAGTCTCCCTTTGCAAGACCGAGATGAAAGCCTAATTAAGACGATTTTTTTTATTCGAGGTCTATGGTGCCGTGGCTGAGTGAATACAGAACTCAACTCCCGACCTAAGGGTAACTGGTTCGATCCTGGGGGTATTCCTTGTTCACCCAGCTGTGTATGGGTACCTAACCACGGTCATACTCCCTTCATTTTATCCCCCTATACACTTTATGATGTGGAAAACTCAACTATACATACATACCTGTACAAACATACATACATACATACATAGACTAATAGAAGAGTTCCCACGGTCGTCCCACTCAGACAGCTGTGTAAACAAACATGGCGCCTCTGCCCATGGATCTGTTACCTCCTCTTCCTCTTCTCTCCTTGTCTTTTATGCCTTAAATCATCCATTACAGTACCCCAGTGAATGTCTACTGTACAGGAGTTTGGCTTAACCCTTTAAAGACGATGGTTTAAATTTTGGAATACGATGGTGTAACCCTCTAGGACTCAAAGGGTTAATGTGTGTGTGTGGAGGTGGGGCCATTTTCAAGCAATCTGATTGGTTGTTGATTTAGAGGGTGTGGAGGTGGGTCAATTTTCAAGCAATCTGATTGGTTGTTGATTCAGAGGGTGGGGCGTGTTGTGCCAGTTTCATGCAGTTTTGTTGGGTTTTGTTTTGGTGTTTTGGTTAGTGGGAGGAGCATGGTGTGTTGATTTCAGGTAATAGGATTGGTTGTTTATCTTATGGGTGGAGCGTCATGTGTCGATTACAAGAGATGTGAGTGGCTGTTGATATAATGGGCGGGGCATCGGTATCCATCAGCTTGATAAGAATTAATTTACCTATCCGTAGCCACGCCCACATCAAACTAATAACCCAATCATAAACGTACATCCCATTTACCGACCAATCACAGCTCTTATACTATCCCTTACCACACAACCTTTAATGTAGACAGTTTAAGTAAGTCAGAGCGCAGTTTAAGTAGGTCGGGGTGCAGTTTAAGTAGGTCGGGGCGCAGTTTAAGTAAGTCAGAGCGCAGTTTAAGTAGGTCGGGGCGCAGTTTAAGTAAGTCAGAGCGCAGTTTAAGTAGGTCGGGGCGCAGTTTAAGTAGGTCGGGGCGCAGTTTAAGTAGGTCGCAGTTTAAGTAGGTCGCAGTTTAAGTAGGTCGGGGTGCAGTTTAAGTAGGTCGGGGCGCAGTTTAGATAAGTTAGGCACACTTAAAGTACACCACGACGCATTTTAATATATGAGGTAATTGGAGAAAGCGGGGGTGCACTTAAATCAGGGTGAAGCGCACTCAAAAAATAAATAAACACTACGCATTACTGAACACATTCTACGCATTAATAAATACAACTTTGTCATTAAACATTCTATTTATTCCTAAGCTTCACGTAACGGGAAATATTCATATGCTCAACTATGTATAGAGGGGAATATAGTATTACTCGTTGGCATATATATGTATGTAGTATGTATGTACGTATTATTACGAACCACGCCATCTATTGTGTCATGATCTAACTACCCAGCACTACCGAGCAACGCCATCTAGGGACGCGACCCGAGTATGACTAGTCCTAGTCACCACTCCGGGTTTCCTTTCTCCATATCCTGGTTGTTGCGTCACCTCCTCCAACTCTTCCTCATCAGCTCCGGATCGAGGAGAGTTCAGTTCACTCTGGGAAGTGACCACACTTGGATTACCTATCCTGGAAACCTACGGCACAGTGACTACCTACCATCTTCTTCAATACTCAGCCCTACTCGTCAGACACTTCAGCACCGCACTTGAGTATTGTAACCCTATATTACCTCCCACCTCCACTTGCTTCAGATTGTTGTATGTTGTATAAATATGTATATACTGTTAAGCCAATGTTGCGTACGTTTAAGTTAAGTATGGTTAAGGGTAAATTATAGAAAGCTGGATATTTTGTTAAGGAATTTATTGTACTTTATTATACACAACAAAAACTCGCATCCTTTGTCTACCCTTTTATAGTCCGATTGTCTTTGTTTGTTTAGTTTTTTTATTGCTGTTGCCTGTTGGGATCTGGGTAGACTTTTAACTATATTCTAAACCAGTTTCTAACTCCCCAACTCGTAACAGTATGTATGTATGTATGGATGCATGTATGTATGTATGTATGTATGTATTTATGTATGTTCGTATGTATGTATGTGTATGTATGTATGTATGTATGTATGTATGTACTGTATGTACAGTATGTATGTATGGATGCATGTATGTATGTATGTATGTATGGATGCATGTATGTATGTATGTATGTATGTATGTTCATATGTATGTATGGATGTATGTATGTATGTATGCATGTTCGTATGTTTGTTTGTATGTATGTATGTATGCATGTATGTATGTGCATGTATGTATGTATGTATGTATGTATGTATGTGTGTGCATGTATGTATGTATGTATGTATGTATGGTAACACTAGGCAACAAATTCCCCCCAAATTCCGTAACATGGTTCAGATCAGCTTTCTTTGGGTTATTTTGAGCTGCTCATTTTAAATCTGGCAATACAAATTCTCTGGCACGTACAGTTTATTTATTATACAAAAATATATATCTTACAAATACAAAAACTGAATTTATCTTTCCTGTTATTCCTGTTACTTTTTTCCACTTCATCACTAAAATTCAATAAAGAATCAAAAAATTATAAGAAGACACAAAGTGTATTACATTAGCCACTGTAGGGCATTTGTTATTTTATTTCATCTTCTTATGTGTTGTGTTGTCCTCCGGTTGTAAACACCAGCAATAGTTCCCCATCAAGGCAGGATCCCATCTACCCTGGTACCTTTCCTCTATACGTCTAATGTCCTGATAAAATTACTCTCCCTGTTCATCACTAACCGCCCCCAGATTCTCAGGAAAAAGTCCAAGTGCGAGTGTAGGAGGTGGACTTTCAGGGACATCCTGCATCCTAAGTTTTTGTAGTTTTTTCAAGAGTTCCTCTACAAGTTGGCAATAGTTTTCTTCCTTCTCGTGTCCAAGAAACCCCTTGACTACAGATGTGAAGGATCTCCATGCAGCTAGTTCATTTTCATTCATTTTGTTTTCAAAGTCGTCATCACGAAGTTACTTTCTTATCAGTGGGCCAACAAAGATACCCTCTTGACTTTAGCATCATTGAGCTGTGGGAATTTTTCCCCTCACGTACACGAACCCATCACCTTGTTTGTCCACAGCCTTCACAAAATTCTTCATTAGTCCCAACTTGATGTGTAAAGGAGGTAGAAGTACATCGTTTGGGTCTACCAAGGGAGTATATTTAACGTTGCTTTTTCCTGGAACAAACTCTTCTCTCTCTGGTCAGTCCTTTGTGTTGTAGTGTTTTTCTGTTACTCTGTTGTCCCATAAACACAGAAAACAACAATATTTGGTGAACCTTCCTTCAAGGCCCAGTAGAAGGATTATAACCTACAAATCGCCGCAGATCTGCCATCTATACTCCTTGTATTTAATAACGATCAGTATTTTCTCCGTACTATCATACGCTACTGGAACTGAGGGCTTCTGGTTCCCATTATGCAACAATACCTCTCTCAAACTAAACATCAGTCCATCTACATCAGTACAGAGGGAATCCTGCCTACTGTAGAATGAAGATAATGTAACATTTCTTTTCCTAAAAACAGAAAATTCTGTTTCGCCAGCAAGTTCCATTCCTGAAGTCTTGATGCTAAAAATTCCGCCTGCTGTTTTGACAGACGGAGATCACGTACAAGATCATTAAGGTCACTGTGTTCTGTAATATGTGGTTCATTGGAAGTCTGGTCAATGGACAGAGGATCATGGGAAAGATTCTGGGATTTCTTCCTCAATTTCTTCATCCTAAGTTGAGAGCTCTTCCAAATTAGCCGGTGGTGTAGGTATAGGGAGGTTTTTTCCGTGGGGAACGGACCTTATTGCCAAAAGTACATTTGGATACTCAATTTGGTGAATTAACACAGCACCGACGTTGTATTCTCTCCATTCTCCTGTTCAGTATTGCTAACCTTGTATTTAATGTATCCCTGCCAACACAAGTACGTATCATATATTCCTACACTACATATACACATATATCATAAAAATGTTACGTGACTGACATTTTTTATTGCCATATTTGAAACCAGCTCCCGACAATTAATAAAGTGCAGCGTATTTGATCCATGTTACCGAACCCTTGTCAACTAGTGTAATTAACATAATGTGTATGGTAAGGCTGTAGTGTGTTTCAGTGGCTAGATAAAACTTTGTCTGTATGTCTCTCTCTCTCTTTTCATCTTCCATATCCTAACTAAAATTCGCAGCGGCAGCAACTATCTCGCCTTACACCAATACCACACTCTACCACATCACAACCACCTCAACCACACTTCACCACATCACACCCTGTCACACCTCACGACACACCACTACTCTTCACCAAACACCACCACACATCACAACACTCTCACCACACACTACCACACTTCATCATTCCGTTACCATATTCCAGCAGACTCAGCACGAGAGAGAGAAAAAGAGAGAGAGAAAGAAAGAGAGAGAGAAAGAAAGAGAGAGAGAGTAGCATGGCGGAAGCTTTCTGTTTTTTTTTGCGTTTTTTTTCAAGTCAGTGTTCACAATATTTCCCCCCGAAAAAAGATGCCGCGCCAGCTAGTACATTCAGGCCACCAGTGTATGGGAGGAGCAGTGTTATTGGTGCCCGTGTTGTGTGGATATGGAGTTGTGTGGATATGGATGCCGTGTGGACATAGAAGTTGTGTGGATATGGAATTAGTGTGGATATACAAGTTGTGTGGAGATGGAAGCTGTATGGATATGGAAGCTGTGTGGCTGTGGAGGTTATGTGGATAAGGAGTTGTGTGGATATGGAAGCTGTGTGGATACAGAAGTTGTGTGGATATGGAAATACCGTAGATATGGATTCTCAAAGGTTCCTACGTTCGAAATTTCCTCGTAATTAGGACTGTCAAGACATGCCAAACTCATTCACTCAAGATGAAACACACACAAAGATGGATTCTCAAAGATTCTTAGGTTAAAATCTCCCTTAACCTAACCTAAACCTAACCTCCCCCCCCCCCATTTAACTGGGATAAGTGAGAACGTCAATAAAACCACAGAACAAACAACATGGCGTCGTAATTGGTGTGAGACTCGAGTGATGTTTTCGCTTGATAATAAATCGGAGAAATTAACTTGGGATTTTTTAAGAATCTGTAACCAAGATCAATAACTTCCTCACTCCTTCCTGATGCTCCTCTTCTCTCACACAAGAAGAGGAGGAGGAGAGGGGGGAGGAAGAAAGAGGAGGAAGAGGAAGGAAGAGGAAGGACGAGGAAGTGTAGGATTTAGTGGCGGACTTTCTCATCTCTGTTAATTTCCTCTCACACATAAAAATGAGGAGGGGGAAGGGAAGGAGGAGGAGGAGGAAGGGAAGGAGGAGGAGGAAGGGAAGGAGGAGGAGGAGAAGGATTTGGTGGTGGAATTTCACATTTCTTGTCAATTTCCTTTCCTCTCTTCTAACTCAGGAGGAGATAGAGGAGGTGGAGGGAGATGATGAAAAAGAAGAAGAAGAAGGGAGGAGGAGGAGGAGGAGGGAGGGGAGGAGGAGGAAGTGGGAGGAGGAGGAAGAGAAGGAGGAGAAGGAAGAGGGGGAAGTGGAGAAGGTGGAAAAGGAGGAAGAGGAGGAGGAAGAAAAATGAACGAGAGAAGGAGGAGGAGGAAGAAGAAGTAATGAATGAGATGAAGAAGAAGAAGGTGAAGAAGAAGGAGATGAGGGAAGGAGAAGGAAGTACTGGAAGACACTTAAACTGCACTTAAACACTTAAATAACACAACACCACTTGGGAGGCACTTTACAGCCTCTTAAGTGACTCTGGTTTCACCCCTTTACCCCCAGGATAAGCCATTACTCGAATACACTTCACTTGTAAGGCACTTAAGAGCAAGTTTGAGTTCTTCGCATTTTGACTTGAACCCAACTTTTTTTTTACCTAGGATACACAACTATAATGGTCTCTAAATGCGTCGATATAAGCTTTTTTATCCTAGGATACACAATGATAATATCTTTAAAGGCGTCGATAAAAGTTTTTTTACCGAGGACACACAACAATAATGTCTTTAAAGGCGTTGATAGATTTTTTATCTAGGATACACGGCGTTAATGGTCTTTAAAGGCGTTGATAGAAACAATTAAGTCATTTTAGTTGCGTTAAACCATCTCGAAAATAAATTTATGTCCCTCACTCGCGATACACCTCCACCAGACAGGTCACGAAGGACAGATATTGTGCTCCTAACCTCAATAACATTCAAGCACGTAATCGATGGAGAATGGCATTTACTATTTGGAGCTAGGCCTAAAATTAAATTATCTTTCTCTCTCTCTCTGTCTAACCTAACCTATCTTATTCTGTCCCTACCTATCCAATCCCTAACCTAACCTATCGTATCTCTAACCTATCCTATCCTCTACCCCAACCTACTCTCCTTCTCACAAAACCTAACCTACCCTACCCTTAACCTATTCCTTAACACAGTTTAACCAAAGACGCAGTTTTAGTGTAAAAATCCGAGGGTTGTGAGGGGAGAGGTGTGAGTTTGACCCTGACCTCACTTGACCTAGACTCGGGGTCAACAGGTCGTAACTTAACGTAACCTAACCATCCTTGACACACCCACGATCAGTAACTCTTTGTAAAGTTCCTACTATTCTTTGTATTCTAATGGGTTCCAGAAATAATGGCGTTTTGTTCTAATGGGTTACCACTATTAGGTTTATGGGTCACAGTCCTATTTAGTCTGAGAATTAATTGGAACCAGAAATATAGGGTCCCCGTCCCAATGGGTGCCAATACTATAAGGCTAATGCTCTAATAGGTCCCAGTACTAATGGGTCACAGGACTAATAGTGAGGTTAAGTCCCATTTATCTTGTGTTACGTTACTTTGCCTATTATAACTACAGTAACCAACATAACCTCACTCCTACGTAACACTGTAATCACCTGGGAGGTAATTACTGTACCTGTACTTTATAACCGTGAATCTATAACCCTCAATAACTAGGTCAAAGTAACAACGCCATTATACTGTATTGTCATTACGTTGTATTTAATGACTAACGGTAATGATGTCTCAGATTAATTTTTTCAATAATCTGTCACACTTAAGACGAGAGACGATGCCCTTAATTAATTGACCTTGGCTAATTAATATATGGTACCGTGTGTGTGTTTGTGTGTGTGTATGTGTGTGTTTTATATCTTAATATTCCCTCCATTTAACGTCTAGGTAAATATTCCTCTATCAAAGTAAAAAAAAAATATTCCCCCCATCATAACATCAACAATATTCCTTTACGATAATAAACAACAATATTCCTCAATTACACTAAAAAACAGGTAACAACAGTCAGGTAGGTACTTACACTCTACACCCTCGTCAGGAAGGTGTTACCACGGAGACCCACGATCACTATACAGTACACATTATCAAGCCATTGGTATAATTACTTCACAATATGATTAAATTTCAAAGTTTCTCTTATAACTTGTCTAGTAAAAGTTTTTTCTTAAAGTTATAAAACAATAATAAAATCGTTTTCTATTATCTATCGTAAACACAGTAACTTATAAATTTTAATCACTTATATAAGACAATTGTAAATATAGTGTAATTTTTTCGTCCCTATTTCATCGCTTAACGCACTTATTAAGATGGTCGTCAAGCGTTACGTCTCTCAATGTTTACACTCCAAATATCACCAATAGTTGTGTATTTTTATCGTAAATATCGCGACGTCAAGATCTCCAATCACTTATTAACACAAGCATGAGTTAAGTGATGGTATTCAAACAGGGATGTTGTCTCTCCCAGCGTGACTCACACATCAAACACATCGTCACTAAAGGCTTGTGTGAGCCTCGAAGCACAGCGTTTAAATAATAGAAGCGGGGTCGTATAGGGGATGGTGAGTAACCCTTGAAATAGAACCCATATTCCTTTAACTACGGGTGTGTGGAGTAAATCAGACGGGCACCACTTTTGGCTGGCGTCCACCGTAAATACCAAAGGTCACGTGGCTGGCAGGTGGAGGAGGGAGAGACGCACACCCTCCTCCCATCACGGCTCGGGGCGTACTGAGGTCCTCCGCGCCACCCAACCCTGTTTTGGGGATGCCTATTGTTATTTATTCTTTCATTTTTCTCTTTACAGAATATGCGAATATATATTTTGGAACACCCGCATTGTTTACCCTAAAATATTACTAAAGTTTCTCATTTTATTTTCTAAAATTATTTCCAGTAGACGTCTCACAAATTATTTATGTATCGTCTCATAAATATATATCTCGTGTTGCTAATTTATTTATTGTTTCTCAAAATATTTCACATTTTTTATTTGACCTCAGAACAAACTAAACGAATTTATAACTCAATTTTCCTTTAAGTAACGTTCGATGTTGTCCCGCGCCACCCCAGGAGGAGGACCAATAAATACACGATTTTCGCCTTTGGGTGGTGCGTCCGTCTGTCCGTCCGTCAGTCTGTCCGTCCGTCCGTCAGTCCGTCTTTTAATTGTCCACACGATAACTTGAACAAAAGTCACTGTATCTGAACTAAACTTAATGGGTGGATATATCACAACAAAATCTCACACCAGTTCAACAATTAGCGAGATTTTGTCGTTTTAATAGAGTTTGGTGTCGTTTTTGTACAGAATTTTAGACTTTTGGTGTTTGCTGTGATGACGTTGTGGTACAGAGTTGTGGCTAAACACTCACATTTAAGTCATGAAGTTAATTTCACCACCAAACACACGCACATAAGTAATGAATTAAATTAATTTCACCGCTAAACACCCAAACTTAACAAATGAAGAAAATCACTCGGCGAAATTAAAGTATTAACACACACACACACACACACACACACACACACACACACACACACGCCAGCTAATTAGAAGCTCCACCAAAACAGTAATCACGTCAACACACAACAAATATTATCAAATTACGTAACGTGATAAAGTTGTCGGATTAGATTAAGCGTTATAATTAAGCTTGTCGATGAAGATACTAATTGTCAACAAAAGTAATGTCTACCTATACTTGCTTTACTTAAATAGTCATAAAGGCAAAGACTAATATTTACTTAAATAATCATAGAAAAGTAAGGACTCACCCATACTTACTTACATAATCTAATCTATATCTACTTAAATATTCCTAAGTATATACTCCTCACGTACTTAAACTTCCGTAAAAAAAGTAATTATTCATCGTTACTTACTTTAATACTCACAAAAATAATTGACCTATTCTTAAACACTTGCGAAAAAAGTAAAATACTCAACCAATATTCACTTAAATATTCATAAAAAAGTAAATAGTCAACTTCACTTAAATACTTAAAAAAATATACACTTATTCATCATTATGTATAATTTATTCAGTATTTTCAATGATAACTTTGAGCTACTGTTAAAGTCTTGTTACCTGAATAAAACACTTTACATTATACAATTCTTCAACTATGTAAGTGTATTCCCAAATGGTCTTCTTCACGAGTAAAAGTTGCAGTGTGTTCCGAGAAAGACAGAGAGGCAGGCAAGCAGACAGACAGTGCTCCGAGGCAGACAGACAGATAGTTCTGAGAGAGAGGCAGGCAAGCAGGGAGGCAGACAGACAGGCAGGCAGACAGACAGACAGTTCTGAGACAGAGAGGCAGGCAGACAGACAGACAGTTCTGAGACAGAGAGGCAGGCAAGCAGGGAGGCAGACAGTGCCTGAGACAGACGGGACAGACAGGCAGACAGACAGACAGACAGACAGACAGACAGTTCTGAGACAGAGAGGCAGGCAAGCAGACAGGCAGACAGACAGTGCCTGAGGCAGACAGACAGACAGGCAGACAGACAGACAGACAGACAGTTCTGAGACAGAGAGGCAGGCAAGCAGACAGGCAGACAGACAGTGCTCAGAGGCAGACAGACAGACAGGCAGACAGACAGACAGTTCTGAGACAGAGAGGCAGACAGGCAGACAGACAGTGCCTGAGGCAGACAGACAGACAGGCAGACAACAGTTCTGAGACAGAGAGGCAGGCAAGCAGACAGGCAGACAGAGAGTGCCTGAGGCAGACAGACAGACAGGAAGACAAGCAGACAGCTCTAAGACAGAGAGGCAGGCAGACAGGCAGACAGTTCTGAGACAGAGAGGCAGGCAGGTAGGCAGACAGACAGTGCCCTGAGACAGACGGACAGACAGGAAGACAAGCAGACAGTTCTGAGACAGAGAGGCAGACAGACAGACAGTGCTCCGAGTCAGACAGACGGATAGGCAGGCAGGCAGACAGACAGACAGTTCTAAGACAGAGCCAGGCAGTCAGACAGACAGTGCCTGAGAAAGACAGACAGATAGGCAGGCAGACAGACTGCTCTGAGACAGACAGACAGATAGGGAGGTAGGCAGGCAGGCTGGCAGACACACAGCTCTGAGACAGAGAGGCAGGCTGGCAGACACACAGCTCTGAGACAGAGAGGCAGGCTGGCAGACAGACAGTGCCTGAGACAGACAGACAGACACACAGCTCTGAGACAGAGAGGCAGGCAGGCAGACACACAGCTCTGAGACAGAGAGGCAGGCTGGCAGACAGACAGTGCCTAGAGACAGACAGACAGACAGACAGTTCTGAGACAGAGAGGCAGGAAGGCAGGCAGACAGTGCTCTGAGACAGACAGACAGACAGACAGGCAAGCAAACATACAGTTCTGAGACAGAGAGGCAGGCAGGGCAGACAGACAGTGCTCCTGAGACAGACAGACTGACAGGCATACAGTTCTGAGACAGACAGACAGACAGACAGACAGAAAGACAATATTTCGAGATAGACAGACAGTCAAATAATGCATAAGACAGACAGACAGAAAGACGAACAGCATCCGAGATTAGTTCAGTTCAGGCTGGGTCTATTACCACTGGGACTCATTTCATTGACAAAGAGTCGAAACAGATGTAACAAAGACGGACTCAGCAAATGTAATGTACTCACCTAAAGCACTAACAGCAGGTGCAGCGGTCCGTACTCACAGGGGTCCGTACTCAAAGGGTCCGTACTCACAGGAGTCCGTACTCACACAGGCGTCCTTACTCACTCAGGGTCCGTACTCAAACAGTGGTACGTATTCACCAGATCCGGATTCACACAGTCCGTATTTTACAGCTGAAATACAACATCTATGAATCATCGTATCGAAACAATGAATCCGAAGCTTCAAAGCCCAGAAATTCATTGGATAAATTTCATACGTAATTTATCAGATGATCTTACACTTTACAATGATACTTTAGTTTAGTAAATTAATTATAGTATTTTGTTACAGTTAATAAGGATATTTTTTTAGTGTTATATTTACTAATATTTCGATAATATTTCGTGATGTTTATGTGTTGAAGGCTTGGTGTAGTGGTGAAGGGTTGTGTGTGTGTGTGTGTGATGGTGAAGGTTGGCTGGGTGTAGTGGTGGAAGGGTTGGCTGTGTGTAGTGGTGAAGGGTTGGCTGTGTGTGTGTGTGTGTAGTGGTGAAGGGTTGGCTGGGTGTAGTGGTGAAGGGTTGGCTGTGTGTGTGTGTAGTGGTGAAGGGTTGGCTGTGTGTGTGTAGTGGTGAAGGGTTGGCTGTGTGTGTGTGTAGTGGTGAAGGTTGGATGTGTGTAGTGGTGAAGGGTTGGCTGGGTGTAGTGGTGGGGTTGACTTGTGTGTGTGTGTGTGTGTGTAGTGGTGAAGGGTTGTGTGTGTGTGTGTAGTGGTGAAGGTTGGCTGGGTGTAGTGGTGAAGGGTTGACTGTGTGTGTGTGTGTGTAGTGGTGAAGGGTTGGCTGTGTGTGTGTGTAGTGGTGAAGGGTTGTGTGTGTGTGTAGTGGTGAAGGGTTGGCTGTGTGTGTGTGTGTGTAGTGGTGAAGGGTTGGCTGTGTGTGTGTGTAGTGGTGAAGGGTTGGCTGGGTGTAGTGGTGAAGGGTTGACTGTGTGTGTGTGTAGTGGTGAAGGGTTGGCTGTGTGTGTGTGTAGTGGTGAAGGGTTGACTGTGTGTGTGTGTGGTGGTGAAGGGTTGACTGTGTGTGTGTGTGTAGTGGTGAAGGGTTGACTGTGTGTGTGTGTGTGTAGTGGTGAAGGTTGACTGTGTGTGTGTGTGTGTAGTGGTGGAAGGGTTGGCTGGGTGTAGTGGTGAAGGGTTGGCTGGGTGGTGGTGAAGGGTTGACTGTGTGTGTGTGTGTGTAGTGGTGAAGGGTTGGCTGGGTGTAGTGGTGAAGGGTTGACTGTGTGTGTGTGTGTGTGTAGTGGTGAAGGGTTGGCTGTGTATGTGTGTGTGTGGTGGTGAAGGGTTGGCTGTGTGTGTGTGTGTGGTGGTGAAGGGTTGGCTGTGTGTGTGTGTGTAGTGGTGAAGGGTTGGCTGTGTGTGTGTGGTGGTGAAGGGTTGGCTGTGTGTGTGTGTGTAGTGGTGAAGGGTTGGCTGGGTGTAGTGGTGAAGGGTTGACTGTGTGTGTGTGTGTGTAGTGGTGAAGGGTTGGCTGTGAGTGTGTGTGTGTGTGTAGTGGTGAAGGGTTGGCTGGGTGTAGTGGTGAAGGGTTGACTGTGTGTGTGTGTGTGTAGTGGTGAAGGGTTGGCTGTGTGTGTGTGTGTAGTGGTGAAGGTTGGCTGTGTGTGTGTGTGTGTAGTGGTGAAGGGTTGACTGTGTGTGTGTGTGTGTAGTGGTGAAGGGGTTGGCTGTGTGTGTGTGTGTGGTGGTGAAGGGTTGGCTGGGTGTAGTGGTGAAGGGTTGACTGTGTGTGTGTGTGTGTAGTGGTGAAGGGTTGACTGTGTGTGTGTGTGTAGTGGTGAAGGGTTGGCTGTGTGTGTGTGTGTGTAGTGGTGAAGGGTTGACTGTGTGTGTGTGTGTGTAGTGGTGGGGTTGGCTGTGTGTGTGTGTAGTGGTGAAGGGTTGGCTGGGTGTAGTGGTGAAGGGTTGACTGTGTGTGTGTGTGTAGTGGTGAAGGGTTGGCTGTGTGTGTGTGTGTAGTGGTGAAGGGTTGGCTGTGTGTGTGTGTAGTGGTGAAGGGTTGACTGTGTGTGTGTGTGTGTAGTGGTGAAGGGTTGGCTGTGTGTGTGTGTGTAGTGGTGAAGGGTTGGCTGTGTGTGTGTGTGTAGTGGTGAAGGGTTGGCTGGGTGTAGTGGTGAAGGGTTGACTGTGGTGTGTGTGTGTAGTGGTGAAGGGTTGGCTGGGTGTAGTGAAGGGGTTGACTGTGTGTGTGTGTGTGTGTAGTGGTGAAGGGTTGGCTGTGTGTGTGTGTAGTGGTGAAGGGTTGGCTGTGTGTGTCTGTAGTGGTGAAGGGTTGGATGTGTGTAGTGGTGAAAGGGTTGGTTGTGTGTGGTGTGGCTGGGTGGGTTGACTGTGTGTGTGTGTGTGTGTAGTGGTGAAGGGTTGGCTGTGTGTGTGTGTGTAGTGGTGAAGGGTTGGCTGTGTGTGTCTGTAGTGGTGGGGTTGGATGTGTGTAGTGGTGAAAGGTTGGTTGGGTGTAGTGGTGAAGGGTTGGCTGGGTGTAGTGGTGAAGGGTTGACTGTGTGTGTGTGTGTGTGTAGTGGTGAAGGGTTGGCTGTGTATGTGTGTGTAGTGGTGAAGGGTTGGCTGTGTGTGTCTGTAGTGGTGAAGGGTTGGATGTGTGTAGTGGTGAAGGGTTGGTTGGGTGTAGTGGTGAAGGGTTGGCTGGGTGTAGTGGTGAAGGGTTGGCTGGGTGTGTCTGTAGTGGTGAGGGTTGGATTGTAGTGGTGAAGGGTTGGTTGGGTGTAGTGGTGAAGGGTTGGCTGTAGTGGTGAAGGGTTGGCTGGGTGTAGTGGTGAAGGGCTGGGTGGGTGTAGTGGTGAAGGGGTGGCTGTGTGTAGTGATGAAGGGTTGACTGGGTGTAGTGGTGAAGGTTTAGCTGGGTGAAGTGGGTGAAGTGGTGAATGGTTGGTTGGGTGAAGTGGTGAAGGGCTTGGTGGGTGTAGTGATGAATGGGTGGCTGGGTGTAGTGTGAAGACCTGGGTGTAGTAATGAAGACCTGGGTGTATTAATGAAGGACTGACTGGGTGTGTTAATAAAAGGATGAGATTGCGACAAATATCAAAGCCTCAATAATTTAGAGTAGTTACCCTTATCTAATAGTTTTAGTTTTCTGTATAAAGTTCGTTTTCTATCATCAACACTCAACATTCTGGGATAACTTTCTATCATTACCTAGTACATCCTCCTCGTTGTGTATTACAAAACCATAATGTGTGTTGCAAAGCACTTGACGTGTATGTGCAAAAGGTATGACGTGTGTTGCAAGACTATGACGTGTGTTGCAATACTATGACGTGTGTTCAAGACTATGACGTGTGTTGCAAGACTATGACGTGTGTTGCAAGACTATGACGTGTGTTGCAAGATTATGTCATGTGTTGCAAGACTATGACGTGTTGCAAGACTATGACGTGTGTTGCAAGACATCCGTGTGTTCAAAACTGACGTGTGTTGCAAGACTATGACGTGTGTTGCAAGACTATGACGTGTGTTGCAAGACTATGACGTGTGCAAGACTATGACGTGTGTTGCAAGACTATGATGTGTTGCAAGATTATGTCATGTGTTGCAAGACTATGACGTGTTGCAAGACTATGACGTGTGTTGCAAGACTATGACGTGTGTTGCAAGAGCGTAAATAATGTTGCATGGCCACTGATACTCTAAAACAAACATTATATTTTTCAATGTTGTTGCGTGTGTAGTGAAGAGGCCACATATCATACAGAACAGACAGACACATAAATATACAGAGATACAAACACAGATACAGACACAACACAGACAAAATACAGAACACAAACACAGACAGACAACAAAGACAGACACAGATACAGACAACAAAAAGACACAATATATACAGACACAAACAGACAGACAACAAAGACAGACACAGATACAGACAACAAATCAGACACAACAAAAACACAAATACAGACACAACAAAGACAGACACAGATACAGACAATGTTTTAGTGTTTTCATATTTTATGGATCATCTATTTATATTTCCACTTAAATATAGTGAGTTTTATACCGATTTTACACCACACGCACACACACACACACACACACACCACACACACACACACACACACACACACACACACACACACGTCGATAAATACCGTCTCACCTAAATGCAGTGAGACCAAGCTGGAATGGGAAAAGGAGAGAAAGGGGATTGGTGGAGGGGAAGAGGAAGGGATGAAGCAGGGAGTGGAAGGTGGGAAAGAGGATATATGAAAGGGGTGTGTTGGGGAAGGTGGTGTGTGGAGGATGGGAGTGTGTGGAAGGGAAAGAGGGTATGGAGTGGGAAAGAGATGGGTGTGTGGAAAGGAAGAGTGTGTGGAAATGAAAGAGGGTTTGTGGAAGAGGGAGGGAGAGAAAAGGGAAAGGAGGGAAGGAAAGAAGGTGGGGAAGGGAGGACACATGTAGGAGGGGGGGTGACGATAATAGAGAACAAATTAAGAATACTCATATGTCTATTCATTATCAGGTCTTCTCTATCTTCCTCCCTTTATCAGGTTCCTTCAGTGTGTTTAATGCCATGATGTAAGTAATAAAATAATGACTAAAGTAAAACTATTTGAGCTGTCATATTGGTATTTGTATTTGTTGGTAATACAAGTGTGTGTGTGTGTGTGTGTGTGTGTGTGTGTGTGTGTGTGTGTGTGTGTGTGTGTGTGTGTGTGTGTGTGTGTGTGTGTGTGTGTGTGTGTGTCAACCCAAAATTCACTAAGTAACCCATCAATACATAACTCGAGGTGTGTGTGTGGTTCATACATTACATACATACATATATATATATATGCAAGTAAATCACTGTAGGTGTGCGTGATCAGATATATGCTGATACACAAAACAAGAACACAGGATTTCAAACGCTTTCGTGTAATTCACATCTTCAGGGTGAATTACGAAAGCTGAAACATAGAATGGAGGAAACTGCAGCGGGCCTATTGGCCCATACTGGAGCAGATCCGTTTACACTAACCCTATTGCTCATATAAGCATCCAACCTATGTTTGAAGCTATTCAGTGTATTCGAGTTAATGATATTTGGTAACTTGTTCCATTCGTCCACTACTCTGTTTCCAAACCAGTGTTTACCTATTTCGCGCCTAAATCTAAATTTGTCTAATTTAAAACCATTGTTACAGAGTTCGCTCCTGGTTGGATAGTCTGAGTACTCTGTAATGTCCCTTTTGGCTGACTCCATTTATACCTCTATCCAGTCGCTCTACGTCTCTCGAGGAGTGCAAATTAAGATGCTTTAACCTGTCTCTATACTCAAGGTTCCTAATGCCTGGGATTAGTCTTGTCATTCTCCACTGAATTCTTTCCATTCTGTAATACAGGCCAGAACTGAACTGCGTAATCCAGGTGTGGTCTCTAAGTGCAAGATACAGTTTTGGGATGACCTTGCTAGTCTTGTAACTAACACTCCTTTGTATGAGCCCAAGTACTTTATTAGCCTTGTTGAGCAACACATTGTTTACTTGGCAAGGTTCCTACTTATCATTACTCCTAAATCTCTCTCGCAATCGGATTTCTCTATGGCATCATTGTTCATCTGGTATCTGGTTTCTGTTTACATCTCCTATATAGTACTTTACATTTGTCGTTGAATTTCATCTGCCATTTTCAGACCATTCGAAAAATTTGTTTAAATCTTCCTGTAGTTTTGCAGAGTCCTCGTCAGATTAACACGTCCTATTTTAGTGTCATCAACCAAAATTTACTTATGTTGCTGTCTATGCCGATATCTATGTCGTTTATGTATATAATAAATAATAATGGTCCAGAAGTACTGAGACCTGGGGAACTCCACTAGTGACGTTGCTCCAATGGGACTTAGTGCCGTTAATGCTCACTCGCTGTTTCTGTCCTGTAACCACGCCCTAAATCCATTTAAGGATATTACCTTTGATGCCATGTTAGCTTCTACCTTTCTAATTAGTCTTTCGTGGGGACTCTGTCGAAGGCTTTGCTAAACTCGAGATATACCACATCATAATTGTGCCCTTCGTCCCACACCTATTTGAAAACTCGTCCCATACATATACATACATACATACATACATGCAGCATGCAGGCTCAACATGGTTGGTGTCTGGTAGTTTGTAATTAAGAAGTTTGTAACAGGTGAGAGGGTTGGGTCAACATATCTGGACCTGGGCTTAGACCATTGCGGTGTATTGAAAGATTAGTGGGGATCCTCAATACACTGAATTTGGACCTGATCTCATATCACTCTGTATATATCATTGGTTTGTCAGAAATCACACAATCGTCACAACAACAAGTCAAACACAACAACAACAAACACAACAACAACATACTGAGCAGGCTGTGGGCATGGGGTGGTCACAGCAACAGCACATGCCTGTGTGCATGGGCTGTGTGCATGTGTGCATGCATGCATGCATGCGTCTGGTTGCAGGTTGAAAAACGGACACAATTATTAATATGTCAGCATAAATAATGATCCAATACTCAATTTTCGTTGCGTTGTCTCACTCACAAAATGGGGTGCCAGCGCGCGAGAGAAAACCCAGGGTTGACCAGCAGGTAGTGGCATTCAGTAGCGACCTGGCACCCGTCCTGACCAGCAAAAAGTGGCACAGGTGTCAATACAGGTAAGGTTCTTCAGGTATGATAACTCAGTCATTACTCCAGGTGATACAAGTGACCTGTTGCCGTGTTTACCTGATATCTTGTGACCTGGTAAGAAGAACTCAGGTACCTGAGTCACTGTGTAGATAATGTAAATCAAATTAAAAAACAACGTAAAATTATCATTATCGATCACATCAAATCTGTGGTCCTGTGAAACATGGTGAGAGTAGTGAGTAAGAGTGAGAGTGTTGCCCAGTGGAAGGTGGTGAGTGGTAGTAGTGGTGGTGGTTGGTGATGGTAGTGGTGGTAGGTGATGGTAGTGGTGTGGTGTGGTGGTGGTGATGGTGGTGGTGTGGTGAGGTGGTGGTGGGTGGAGTGGTGGTGGTGGTGGTGGGAGTGGTGGTGGTGGTGGTGGTGGTGGTGGTGGGGTGGGGTGGTGGGTGGTGGTGGTGGTGGTGAGGAGGTGGTGGGGTGGGGTGGGTGGTGGTGGTGGTGGTGGTGGTGGTGGGTGGGGTGGTGGTGGTGGTGGGTGTTGGTGGTGGTGGTGTCGGGTGGGTGGGTGGTGGTGGTGGGAGTGTGTGAGGTGGTGGTGGTGGTGGGTGGTGGTGGTGGTGGTGTGGAGTGGTGGTGTGGGTGGTGGTGGTGGTGAGGTGGTGGGTTGGTGGGTGGTGGGGTGGTGGTGGTGGTGGGTGGGGTGAGGTGGTGGTGGGGTGGTTGGTGGGTGAGTGGTGGGGTGGTTGGTGGTGGTGGTGGTGGTGGTGGGTGGTGGTGGTGGGGTGTGGTGGTGGGTGGTGGTGGTGGTGGTGAGTGGTGGTGGTGGGTGGTGGTGGTGAGTGGTGGTGGTGGTGGGTGGTGGTGGTGGTGAGGTGGTGGTGGTGGGTGGTGGTGTGGTGGTGAGGTGGTGGTGGTGGGTGGGTGGGTGGTGGTGGTGGTGGTGAGTGGTGGGGTGGGGTGGTTGATGGTGGGGTGGTGGTGGTGGGGTTGGTTGAGTGGTTGGTGGTGGTGGTGGTTGGTGGGTGGTGGTTGGTGGTGGGGTGGGTTGGTGGGTGTGGTGGGGTGGTTGGGGTGGGGTGGTTGGGGTGGATTGGTGGTGGGTGGTGGTGAGGTTGGTTGGTGGGTGGTGGGGTGTGGTTAGTTGGTGGGTGGGTTGGTGGGGAGGTGGGGTGGTGGGTGGTGGTGGTGGTGGGGTGTGGGTGGTGGTGGTGAGGTGATGAGTGGTGGTGGTGGTGGTGGTGGTGGTGATTGGTGGTGGGTGGGGTGGTGGTGGTGTTGAGGTGTAGTGTGAGGTGAGTGGTGGTGGTGGGGTTTGTTTGTGATTGGGTGGTGGTGTGGTGGTGGGGTGGTGGTGGGGTGGTGGTGAGTTGGTGGGTGAGTGGTGGTGGTGGTGGGTGGTTGGTGGGTGAGTTGTTGGTGGTGGAGTGGTGTGGGTGGTGGGGTGGGGTGGGTTGGTGGTGGTGGTGGTGGGTGGGTGGGGTGAGGTGGTTGGGGTGGGTGGAGTGTGGTGGTGTGGTGGGTGGTGGTGTGGTGGGTGGTGTGGTGTGTGGGGTGGTGGTGGTGTGTGGTGGTGAGGTGGGTGGTGGTGGTGGTGGTGGTGAGGTGGTGGTGTGAGTGGGGTGGTGGGTGTGGTTGGTGGTGGGTGAGGTGGTGGTGTGTTGGTGATGGTGGTGGTGGGAGTTGGGTGGTAGGGTTGGTGGGGTGGTGGTGGTGGTGGGTGGTGGTGGTGGTGGTGGGTGGTGGTGGTGGTGGTGGGTGGGTAGTGGGGTGGTGGTGGTGGGGTGGTGGTGGTGGTGGGGTGGTTGGGGTGGTGGTGGTGGTGGAGTGGGTGTGGTGGAGTGGTGAGGGTGGTGGTGGGGTGGTGGTGGTGGGTGGTGGGGTTGGGGTGGTGGTGATTGGTGGGGTGGTGGGTGGTGGTGGTGGGTGTGGTGGTGGTGGTGGGTGGTGGTGGGTGGTGGGTGGGGTTGGGGGTGGTGGTGGTGGTGGTGGTGGTGGTGGTAGTGGTGGTGAGTTGGTGGTGGTGAGGTGGTGGTGGTGAGGTGGTGGTGGTGTGAGGTGGTGATGGTGGTGGTGGTGGTTGGTGGTGGGTGGTGGTGGTGTGGTGGTGGGTGGTGGTGGTTGGTGGTGGGTGGTGGTGGTGGTGGTGGGTGGTAGTTGGTGGTGGTGGGTGGTGGTGGGTGGTGGGGTGGGGTGGTGGGTGGAGTGGGGTGTGGTTGGTTGGTGGGTGGGTGTGTGGTGGGGTGGGGGGTGGGGTTGGTGAGTGGTGGTTGGGGTGGTTGGTGTGGGGTGGTGGGGTGGGGTGGTGGGTGGGGTGGGGTGGGGTGGGGTGGGGTGGGTGGGGTGGTGTGGTAGTTGGTGGTGGTTGGTGGTGGGGTGGTGGTGGTGGGTGGTGGGTGGGGTGGGTGGTGGGGTGGGTGGTGGGTGGTGGTGTGGTGGTGTGTGGTGGTGGTGGAGTGTGGTGGTGGTGAGTGGTGGTGGTGAGGTGGGTGGTGATGGTGGTGGTGGTGGTGGTGGGTGGAGTGGAGTGGTGGTGGGGTAGTTGGTGAGTGGTGGTGGTGGTGGTGGTGATGGTGTTGGTGGGGTGGTGGGTGGTGTGTGGTGGGTGGGGTGGTGGAGTGGGTGGTGGTGGTGGGGTGGTGGTGGGGTGGGGTGGTGTGGTGGTGGTGGTGGTGGGGTGGGGTGGGGTGGTGGGGTGGGTGGGTGGTGGTGGTGGTGGGTGTGGTGGTGGTGGGTGTTGGTGGGGTGGTGGTGGGGTGGGGTTGGTGGGTGGTGGTGGTGGTGGTGTGGTGTGGTGGGTGGTGGTGGTGGTGTGTGTGGTGGGGGTGGGAGGTGGTGGTGGTGGTGGTGGTGGTGATGGTGGTGTGGTGGTGGGGTGGTGGTGGTGGTGAGTGGTGGTGGTGAGTGGTGGTGGTGGTGGTGGTGGTGTGGTGGTGGGTGGTGGTGGTAGGTTGGTGAAGTTGGGGTGGTGGGTGGTGGTGGTGGTGGTGGTGGTGTTGGTGGTTGGTTGGTGGTTGGGTGGGGTGGTTGGTGGGTGGTGGTGGTGGTGAGTTGGTGGGTGGTGGGGTGGTGGGTGGTGTGGGGTGGGGTGGTGAGTGGTGGGGTGGGGTGGGTGGTGGGGTGGGGTGGGGTGGGGTGGGTGGGTGGTGGTGGTGTGGGGTGGGGTGTTGGGTGGGGGTGGTTGAGTTGGTGGGTGGTTGGGGTGGTGGGGTGGTGGTGGTGGTGAGGGTGGTGGGGTGGTGGTGGTGAGTGGTGGTGGTGGTGGTGGTGGTGGTGGTGGTGGAGGTGGTGAAGTGGTGGTGGTGGTAGGTTGTGTGGTGGTGGTGATGGTGGTGGTGGTGGTGGTGAGTGGGAGTGGGTGGTGGTGGGTGGTAGTGGTGAGGTGGTGGTGGGTGGTGGTGGTGGGGTGGTGGTGGTGGGTAGTGGTGAGGTAGTTGGTGGGTGGGTGGTGGTGGTGGTGGTGGGGTGAGTGGTGGTGTGGTGGGTGGGGTGTGGTGGGTGGTGGGTGGGGTGGGGTGGGGTGGGTGGTGGGTGTGGGTTGGGTGGTGGTGGTGTGGTGGTGGTGGGTGTGGTGGTGGTTGGTGGGGTGGGTGGGTGGTGGTGGTGGTGGTGGTGGTTGGTGGTGGTGAGGGGTGGTGGTGATGGTAGGTGGTGGTGGTGTGGTAGTGGGTGGTGAGGTGGTGGTGGGTGGGTGGTGGGGTGAGGGTGGTGGTGGTGGTGGTGGTGGTGGTGAAGTGGTGAGTGGTGGTGGTGGAGTGGTGGTGGTGGTGGTGGGTGGTGGTGGTGGTTGGTGGGTGTGGTGGGGTGGTGGGGTGGGTGTTGGTGGTGTGGTGAGGTGGTGGTGGGGTGATTAGTTGGGTGGTGGGTTGGGGTGGTGGAGTGGTGGGTGGTGGGTGGTGGTGGTGGTGGTGGTGGGGTGGGTGGGGTGATGGAGGTGTGGGTGGGGTGGTGGTGGTGGTGGTGGGTGGGTGGTGGTGGGGGTGGGGTGGTGTGGTGGTGGGTGTGGGTGGGGTGGTGGGTGGGTGGGTGGTGGTGGTGTGGTGGGTGGGGTGGGGTGGGGTGGTGGGTGGTGGTGGGGTGGGGTGTGGTGGTGGTGAGTGGGGTGGTGGTGGTGAGGGGGGTGGTGGGTGAGATGGTGGTGAGGTGGTGGTGGTGGTCAGTGGTGGTGGTGGTGGTGTGGTGGGTGGTGGGTGAGTGGTGGTGTGGTGGAGTCAGGAGTGGGTGGTGGTTGTTGTGGTGGGTGGGGTGGTGGTGGGTGGTGGGTTGGTGGGTGGGTGGTGGTGGTGGGGTGGTGGTGGGTGGGTGGTGGTGGTTGGTTGGTGGTGGTGGTGGTGGTGGTGGTGGTGGGGTGGGTGGTGGGTGTGTTGAGGTGGTGGTGTGGTGGTGGGGTGGTGGTGGGGTGGTGGGTGGTGTGGGGTGGGGTGTGGGGTGGTGGGGTGTGTGGGTGGGGTGGTTGGTGGTGGTGGTGATGATGGGGTGGTGGTGATGGTGGTAAGTGGTGGTGAAATTGATGGTGGGGTGGTGGTGGAAGTGGTGGTGGTTGTTTGTGGTGGGTGGTGATGGTGAGTGGTGGTGGTGAGTGGGGTGGTGGTGGTGGTGTGGTGGTGGTGGTGGTGGTGGTGGGTGGTGGTGAGTAGGTGGTGGTGGGTGGTGGTGGGATTGTGGTGAGTGGTGGTGTGGTTGGTTGTGGAGTGGTGGTGATGGTGTGGGTGTGGTGGGGTGAGGTGGTGATGGTGGTGGTGGTGGTGGTGGAGTGGTGTGGTGGGGTGGGTGGTGAGTGGTGGTGGTGGTGGTGATGATGGTGGTGGTGTGGTGGGGTGATGATGGTGGTGGTGTGGTGTGGGTGGTGGTGGTGTGGTGATGAAGTGGGTGGTGGTGGTGATGGTGGTGGTGGTGGTGATCAGGTGGTGGTGGTGGTGGAGTGTGAGGTGGTGGTGAGGTGGTGGAGGTGGTGAGGTGGTGGGAGTGGGTGGTGGTGGTGGTGGTGGTGATTAGTTGAGGTGAGGTGGTGAGGTGGAGTGAGGGTGGTGGTGGGTGGTGGTGGAGTGGTGGTGGCTGTGGTGGTGGTGGTGGGTGGTGAGGTGGTGGTGGTGGTGGTGGTGGGGTGGTTGGTGGTGTTGGGCTGTGGTGGTGAGTGGTGGTGTTGGTGATGGTGGTGGTGGTGGTGAGGTGGTGGTGTGGTGATGGTGGTGGTGGTGGGGTGAGGTGATGATGGTGGTGGGGTGGTGGGTGAGTGAGTGGTGGTGGTGGTGGTGATGAGTGGTGAGGTGGTGGTGGTGATGGTGGTGAGTGTGGTGGTGGTTGTTTGTGATGGTGGTGATGGTGGTGGTGGTGAGGTGGTGATGATGTGGTGGTGGTGGTGGTGATGGTGGAGTGGTGGGTGATGAGTGGTGAGTGGTGGTGGTGAGTGGTGGTGGTGGTGGTGGTGGTGATGGTAGTGGTGGGTGATGATGTGGTGTGGTTGGTGGTGATGGTGGCTGTGGTGGTGTGGTGATGGTGGTGGTTGTTGTGATGGTGGTGATGGTGGGTGGGTGGTGTGGTGATGATGGTGGTGGTGGTGGAGTGGTGGTGAGGTGGTGGTGAGGTGGTGGTGGTGGTGGTGGTGGTGGTGGGCAGGTGGTGGTGGTGGTGGTGGGTGGTGGTGGGTGGTGATGAGTGGTGAGGCTGGTGGTGGTGGTGGTGAGGTGGTGGTGGTGGTGATTGGGTGCTGTGGGTGATGGTGGGTGGTTGTTGTGATGGTTGGTGGTGATGGTGGTGGTGGTGGTGATGATGGTGAGTGGTGGTGGTGATGAGTGGTGGTGGTGGTGAGGATGGTGGTGGTGGTGGGGTGATGGTGGTGGTGGTGGTGGTGATGATGGTAGTGTTGGTGGTGATGAAGTGGTAGCTGTGGTGGTGAGTGGTGGCAGTGGTGGTGGTGGTGATGATGGTGGTGGTGATGATGGTAGTGGTGGTGATGGCGGTGTTCTTATTATTGTGTACTTGTTGTTGTAGGCTGAATGATGACGTGTGACTGTATGATGACGTGTGACTGTATGATGACGGTGTGACTGTATGATGACGTGTGACTGTATGATGACTGATGCTGTATGATGACGTGTGACTGTATGATGACGTGTGACTGTATGATGAAGTGTGACTGTATGATGACGTGTGACTGTATGATGAAGTGTGACTGTGTGATGACGTGGACTGTATGATGACGTGTGACTGTATGATGACGTGTGACTGTATGATGAAGTGTGACTGTATGATGACGTGTGACTGTATGATGACGTGTGACTGTATGATGACGTGTGACTATATGATGAAGTGTAACTGTATGATGACCGTGTGACTGTATGATGAAGTGTGACTGTATGATGACGTGTGACTGTATGATGACGTGTGACTGTATGATGACGTGTGACTGTATGATGACGTGGACTGTATGATGACGTGTGACTGTGATGACGTGTGACTGTATGATGCAGCGATGTGACTGTATGATGACGTGTGACTGTATGATGACGTGTGACTGTATGATGACGTGTGACTGTATGATGACGTGTGACTGTGATGACGTGTGACTGTATGATGACGTGATCAGATGATGACGTGACTGTATGATGACGTGACTGTATGATGACGGTGACTGTAGATGACGTGACTGTATGATGACGTAGCGGATGACTGGATGATGACGTGATCTGTGATGACGGTGACTGTATGATAGTGTGACTATGATGACTAGCGGATGACGTGTGATCTATGATGACGCCGGTTGATGACGGTCAGGAGATGACGTGACTGTATGATGACGGATCTGACGATGAAGTGTGACTGTATGATGAAGTGTGACTGTATGATGAAGTGTGACTAGGATGGTGACCTGTAGATGACGTGACTGTGATGACGTGTGACTGTATGATGACGTGTGACTGTATGATGACGTGTGACTGTACGATGAAGTGTTACTGTATGATGAAGTGCGACTGTATGATGAAGTGCACTGTATGATGACGTGACTGTATGATGACGTGTGACTGTATGATGACGTGTGATGAATGATGACGTGACTGTATGATGACGTGTGACTGTATGATGAAGTGACTGTATGATGACGTTTGACTGTATGATGACGTGTGATCTATGATGACGTGTGCCTGTATGATGACGTGTGCCTGTATGATGACGTGTGACTGTAGATGATGTGACTGCATGATGAAGTGACTGTATGATGAAGTGACTGTATGATAGTGTGACTGTATGATGACGTGACTGATGATGACGTGACTGTATGATGACGTGTGATTGTAAGATGACGTGACTGTAGATGACGTGTGACTGTATGGATATGTTACTGTATGATGAAGTGCGACTGTATGATGAAGTGTGACTGTATGATGACGTGTGACTGTATGATGACGGTGACTGTATGATGACGTGGACTGTGATGACGTGGATCATGATGACGTGTCAGGCGATGACGATGAATGGATATGATGATGACTTGTGATTGTATGATGACGTGTGACTGGCGATGAAGTGTGACTGTATGATGAAGTGTACTTATGATGAAGTGTGACTGTATGATGACGACTGTATGATGACGTGTGACTGTATGATGACGTGTGACTGTATGATGACGTGTGACTGTATGATGACGTGTGACTGTATGATGACGTGTGACTGTATGATGAAGTGTGACTGTATGATGAAGTGTGACGTGTATGATGAAGTGTGACTGTATGATGAAGTGTGACTGTATGATGACGTGTGACTGTATGATGACGTGACTGTATGATGACGTGACCGTATGATGAAGTGTGACTGTATGATGATGTGACTGTATGATGAAGTGTGACTTATGATAGCGTGACTGTATGATGAAGTGTGACTGTATGATGAAGTGTGACTGTATGATGAAGTGTGACTGTATGATGAAGTGTGACTGTATGATGACGTGACTGATATGACGTGTGACTGTATGATGACGTGTGACTCAATGATGACGTGTGACTGTATGATGACGTGTGACTGTAGTGATGACGCGTGACTGTATGATGACGCGACTGTATGATGACGTGGTGGGGGAATTACCTGATATGATGTAGTAATTTCTCTGCCTCACCAAGATGTTCCTTAATGAGGTTCCTTCTGAGTAATTACTACTTCAGCGATGACAAGCACATACCAGCATAGAGTGGTGTGTGGTGGAGGAAAGGAGAAGGAGGAGAAGGAGGGGGAGAAGGAGAGGGAGGAGAAGGAGGGAAGAGTAGGGGAGGAAGTATTTCTAGCAACGTCGTGGTAATATGATAAGAAAATTGAGAGCTAAAGATGTCCCTTGGTGAGTGTCTGATTATGTACACGCACACACACAACACACACACACACACACACACACACACACACATCCTTGACCACCGAATAAGACGTACCTGGCGCTCTTCCAGGCGCAGCCAGGTCAACTGTTATGTTGGCCTATACCAACTCCTCCTGAACCCTCCTCCCACCGGAATATCAAGTTCTCGCCATAAGTTACTATTTCACTTAAGAAAGGAATGGAACCAGTGTTAACAGAGGTGAACAGTGGTGAACAGTGCTTAAGTCAGTGAGAACAACTCAAGAGTAACAGTGGTAACCCAAGTTGACCTTCACAGTGAGGTCCCAGGTACCCAGTGATAACGTGAGACCCAACAGCCAGCGATGTTAATCCGTTTACGATAGGAAGGCCTGGGACCACACCTCACTATATAACACCATCTGTGAGGGAATTACTACACCACGTGAGGTCCTCATAACACCATATGTGAAGGAGTTACTACACCACGTGAGGCCCCTCATAACACCATCTGTGAGGAATTACTACACCACGTGAGGCCCCTTACAACACCATATGAGGAACTACTACACCACGTGAGGCCCCTCATAACACCATCTGTGAGGGAATTACTACACCACGTGAGGCCCCCATAACACCATCTGTGAGGAACTACTACACCACGTGAGGCCCCTCATAACACCATCTGTGAGGGAATTACTACACCACGTGAGGCCCCTCATAACACCATCTGTGAGGGAATTACTACACCACGTGAGACCCTCATAACACCATCTGTGAGGGAATTACTACACCACGTGAGGCCCCTCATAACACCATCTGTGAGGGAATTACTACACCACGTGGAGGCCCCCTAACACTGTGGAATTTACACCACTAGAGGCCCTCACAACACCATCTGTAGGAATTACTACACCACGTGAGGCCTCCTCATAACACCATCTGTGAGAGAATTACCACACCATGATGCCCTCATACACCACATTGTGAGGGAATTACTACACCACGTGAGGCCCCTCATAACACCATCTGTGAGGGAACTACTACACCACGTGAGGTTCCTCCTAACACCATCTGGGAGGGAGTTACTACACTACGTTTTTGCTGTTCAACACCTACAATAATCTATATGTTCACTGTATGTTCCTTTACCTTTCTCTAATGAAGGCTTTTGTTAAACCACCAATGTATGTAATAAGTCATTTATGTCCAATGTATATTTTCAGCCTTCGGGCTGCAGAACTTTTCAATAAACCGTTAATTATTATTATTATTATTATTACACTCAAAACATAATATACACTCAACCATTTACACAGTACCATTTACACAGTACCCTTTACAACACCATTTACACAGTACCCTTTACAACACCATTTACAAATAATCTACGAAGCAAATAATCACGCATTGTGCACCCTTTGACAACACCATTTACACAGTACCCTTTACAACACCATTTACACAGTACCCTTTACAACACCATTTACAACACCATTTACAACACCATTTACAACACCATTTACAACCTATTCCATTACCATTCATAATTCATTTTCCTCTCTTGGTATTTTAGTAAACAATTAATATTCGAGAAAAAATAAATAAAGTTTTTGGGTTGGATTAAATTTCGTTCTTCTCGTCGCCATTAATTTATCATTGATTTATTTTATGGCCTGAGTAAATGAGGGTAAAGGTCGCCTAGGAGGAGGTCAAAGGTCAATGTTGGGATAAAGAGGAAAGGGGAGAGGGAGGGAGTGAGATTGAGGGGTGTGGGGGAAGGGAGAGGGACGGGTGACAAGGAGGGATGAGAGGGAAGGGAAAAGGGACGGGGAAGAGGGATGGATGAGAGGGAGAGATGGGAGGGTGGGGGTGAGAGGGAGGAAGGCTGTGTGAAGTGTGGTAGACTCTCTCTCTCTCTCTCTCTCTCTCTCTCTCTCTCAGCAGACGACAAAGACATAATTCAGTGATCTTATCAACCACCCCATTCCCTCCCTACGTCAGGTCATATTATATCCCTGTGTTTATAATTACTGACGGAGTAACTGACGAGGGTGTGTATATGACTGATGAAGGAGGATGGGAGGAAGACCGAGGAAAAGATCTTATAGTCACGTTGTCTTGAGAAGTATCCCCATCTTGCTCCGTCGCCCTGAGCAAATGTGAGGTAAGAATGAGCAAGAGATCCACAGCCTTATCTTAATGACGTGTGGTGGTGAGAGCAACAAGCTATTCTTATTACTACTTATTATCTCCTCCGTCCAGGCCCTCGATACACCACCCCTCCCCTCCCCCTCCCCTTCTTTCTCCCCCTCCTCCCCCTCCTCCTCGCTTTAACCCATACACAGAAGGAGTCCTCGCTACCATTCCCATCGTGTATACAATAGAGACTCCTTCAGTATCCTTCCTCTATATGACTCCCGTGAACACTTAGAAGGATTCCTCTGTCTATAATCCCTATAAGGAACTCCACAAAGACGACCAGGTACATTATTTACCTTTTAAAGCAACGCAGTTAATTAGGACAATGAGATTTATTGATTCGACTTTATCATTGACTGGCAACCTTACATCACTCAGGGTATAACTATTATATATTATGTATTAACTATAAGCTTTCGTCTATAACCTAATCACGTATAATAAATAAATAGATTATATATTATTAGACACTTCCACTTGATATGAAAAACAATAATTACGTAAATATAAATAAAGAAGAATTATAAACGTGAAATAAATAATAAGGGAAAGTAAATTCAACTTTTCTTCCTCGTAAAGCTCGTCACACACACACACACACACACACACACACACACACACACACACACACACACACACACACACACGCACACACACACACACAGCTTAAGCTCAGGAGAAACACGAGAGGCGACGTTAAGCCAACACCAAGAAAAAAGGGGACAGAACGAATACTGTCAGTGACTTAACTTGTTGGTGGCAGCGTCTTGTTTATTTACAAAGATTCAGTACTTTAGTGTTGTCTCGTAACTGGTGCTAAGTGAGTGTATCTAGTTAAGGTAGAGTCTCAGTGTAATATACTTGTTACAGTGTTTATTATTTTGTTATGTGAGTTAAAATAATCACTTGGAGTCACTTTACAACTGCAGTTACGAAAAGAAAATCAACCTATGAACATCTTAGAATCTGGAGTCTAGTCGCAAGTCAGGAGTTGCTGGCAGTGGTCATAGCGAGTCAGTCACGACCACACAAACATGGTTACTGGCTGGCTGAGTCTACTTCTAACTTCACATTAACAAGAGCCATCCTGACGCCACAAGTTTATGGGGGAAAAAATAACAAGAAAATCTATTGTAGAGATGTTTTGAAGACAGTCCCTCTCTCTCCCGCCATTAGTAACTTGGTGAGGCTGATTCTTAGTGGCTGGAGTACTGTTGTGAGGTGAGGGGGTTTTGTTACCCCGGCTGGTCTGGTGATCGGTGAGGAGAGGGAATAAGGGGTGAGGGGAGGGAACGAGGGGTGAGGGGAGGGAACGATGGGTGTGGGGAGGGAACGAGGGGTGGGGAGGGAACGATGGGTGGGGAGGGAACGAGGGATGTGGGGAGGGAACGAGGGGTGAGGGGAGGGAACGAGGGGTGTGGGGAGGGAGCAATGGGGGTGTGGAGAGGGTGCGAGGGATGTGGGGATGGAACGATGGGGGGAGAGGAGTGGAGAAGAGAGAGAGAAAACTTCAGGTAGAAATACATACATACATACAGACAGACATAATAATGGTTGCCCCTCGTGTAATGAAGATGGCCGACCCAAGGGCCACCTCGGCGTGAATTTGTTTAAGGTGAAGAAGCCGTCGCCAACACAGCAACCACACCCTGAGTTAACGAGTTGCATGACCCAGTGTTTAAGGTGTTGAAGCTGTCACCAACACAACAACCACACCCTGAGTTAACGAGTTGCATGACCCAGTGTTTAAAGTGTAGAAGCTGTCGGCAACACAACAACCACACCCTAAGTTAACGAGCTGTATGACCCAGTGCTTAAGGTGTAGAAGCTGTCGCCAGCCCAAAAACCACACCCTAAGTTAACGAGTTGCATGACCCAGTGTTTAAAGTGTAGAAGCTGTCGGCAACACAACAACCACACCCTAAGTTAACGAGCTGTATGACCCAGTGTTTAAGGTGTAGAAGCTGTCGCCAACACAACAACCACACCCTAAGTTAACGAGTTGCATGACCCAGTGTTTAAGGTGTAGAAGCTGTCGCCAACACAACAACCACACCCTAAGTTAACGAGCTGCATGACCCAGTGTTTAAGGTGTAGAAGCTGTCGCCAACACAACAACCACACCCTGAGTTAACGAGTGCATGACCCAGTGTTTAAGGTGAAGCTGTCGCCAACACAACAACCACACCCTGAGTTAACGAGTTGCATGACCCAGTGTTTAGGTGTAGAAGCCGTCGCCAACACAACAACCACACCCTGAGTTAACGAGTTGAATGACCCAGCGTTTAAAGGTGTAGAAGCTGTCGCCAACAGCAACCACACCCTGAGTTAACGAGTTGCATGACCCAGTGTTTAAGGTGTTGAAGCTGTCACCAACACAACAACCACACCCTGAGTTAACGAGTTGCATGACCCAGTGTCAAGGAATAGTCCGAGAAGACAGGACAACTTCCAACTGCACTGGCTAACCATTACCCCGAAACACGATCCGCAAATCGATTAACATCCAGGTTCCTACTGCTGGGTAGACAGAGGCAATGGCGTAAAGAAACTGCCCCATAGTTTCACGGACGCTTCCCTTAAGTCTGTGCGTTAAGTCTTCATCATCACTGTAGTCAAGACTTATCTGGGGTCAATCAGCCTGGCCACGCAATCAACTCCCAAAAATGGGGTCCAATTTTACACAGAGACGCGACTAGAAGTATTAACTTATCTTTATAATCCAGTTACGAGGAGTTAGCGCCGTAAATTCTTCACCTCTCCTCCGAACCACGAACCCCTAGAAATTCAGACTCGTGAACCCGAAGCAGTAAACTGAAACATTATTCTGTCCATAAATGCTTCGGGTTCATGAATCTGGTGGGGTTCGGTGGTTCGGAGGAGAAGTGAATGGGCCAAGTAGTTAATTATAAATTGAATGAGCCCCAAGAATCCTAACCTTACGTTGTATATAAAATAAACAAGATAATAAGAACCAGCAACGTCAATCCACACTTTCGCGGCATCACAAGACTGACAGAATAGAGAACAACTGATTGATATTTCCCCATGCCAGACCTGAGATAGAGAGATTATACAACTCACATACACTTAAGACCTCACACCACACTTCCCCAAGACCCCTCACACGACACTTCCCAAGACCTAAAAGACACTTCCCAAGACCTCTCACACGACACTTCCCCAAGACACCTCACACGACACTTCCCCAAGACCCTCACACGACACTTCCTCAAGACCCTCACACCACACTTCCTCAAGACCCTCACATGACACTTCCCCAAGACCTCTCACATGACACTTCCCCAAGACCCCACACGACACTTCCCTCAAGACCCCACATGACACTTCCACAAGACCCCTCACACGACACTTCAAGACCTTCACACGACACTTCAAGACCCTCACATGACACTTCCTCTTCTCGTAAATATTCGTAAACGAGAACAGTGTCGACCCCTTCTAGCTTACCTGTACTGTCTTGAGTAATTTCCCTTCATTTTCAGTCATTCACTTACGTCATTCAAGACATTCTCAGGATGAAATTACCGAGAAGGATTAATCTCGTTCACAGCGTCTTCTGAGCCAGCCTTCAACCCAGTAGTTTTCCCCAAGATTAATGCAGGTTTGGAAGTTAAGGTCATGACACAGGTCGGGTTTAAGAAGTTAAGTCATGGGGAGGTTAGGTTACGTTGTTGTAGGTTAGGTTACGTTGTGTTAGGTTGGTTACGTTGTGGTTAGAGTTACGCTGTGTTATGTTAGGTTACGTTGTTGTTGTAGGTTACGTTACTGGTTAGGTTAGGTTACTTGTGTTAGGTTAGGTTACGTTGTGTTGTAAGTTAGGTTACGTTGGTTAGTTACGTTGTGTTAGGTTTGACATGTTTAATTCACTTAAATAACTCAAAAATCCATGCTGACATACACTCAACATTTAACATAAGATTCACTCAAACATTCACCCAACATTCACCTAAAATTCACTCAACATTCACGCTAGATTCACTCAACATTCAACCTGATATTGTCCCTACCATTCACCAGCAGGACCCAACAGCTGATAAGAATGTTAGACATTCTGGTACACACGACTGGCCCTCTTATCGTGGTGTGTGTGTGTGTGTATGTGTGTGTGACTGTGTGTGTGTTTGTGTTGTGTGTGTGTGTGTGTGTGAGGTTTCATGGACGAAGATTGTAGTGTTTGTTTTATTCTCCAGACACACACACACGCACACACACACACACACACACACACACACACACACACACACGCGCACACACACACCCACACAACACCACAGAAAGGTGGCCTTGTGGTGAAGAGAGAAGGAGGAGAAAGAGTAAGAGGGAAGAAGGAGGAGAAGAAGATGAAGAACAAAAGGAGAGAGAGACAATGAGGTGAGAGAGAGAGAGAGGAGATGAACTTACAGTGAGGGAAGAGTATAAGGAACCAAGGTCCGCGGAAGACGAAGATTAGAAGATGGAAGAAGGAGAGAAGAAGATGGAAGAAGAAGAAGATGAAAGAAAGAAAGAAGATGGAAGAAGAAGAAGAAGAAGATGGAAGAAGAAGAAGAAGAAGAAGATGGAAGAAGAAGAAGAAGATGGTAGAAGAAGAAGAAGAAGATGGAAGAAGAAGAAGAAGATGGAAGAAGAAGAAGAAGATGGAAGAAGAAGAAGAAGATGGAAGAAGAAGAAGAAGATGGAAGAAGAAGAAGAAGAAGAAATGAAGAAGAAGATGGAAGAAGAAGAAGAAGATGGAAGAAGAAGAAAAAAAGAAAGAAGAAGAAAAAAAGAAGAAGATGGAAGAAGAAGAATAGAAGATGAAAAGATAAAGAAGAAGTGGGAAGAAGAAGAATAGAAGATGGAAGAAGAAGAATAGAAGATGGAAGAAGATAAAGAAGAAACTACACGAACCAGACAATGTCTCTACTCACGTTCTTGATCCACTTTTTAATTCCTCGAATCACCTACTACACCCATACTCACAACGAATATTCACCACTATATGATTATCCCACCGAAATTTATTCCCGCGTGACACGACAGCGAACACATGACAGTTTACAGTCGTAAATATATTTCCTTCATGTCCCAGCCAATCAATATCTGTAGAGAAACAAATCACTTCATTTCAAAACCATAAATGGTTTATATCCTTGACCTTAAACAAATTCACATTCATTTTTTGTTATCATTTTGGTGGATGGGAACTAACGAAATACCACATTGCTGAAATCCTGTATAAAGGAGGTATTCATTCAGTTCACATCCCCTCCAAACATCAACCAAAAAACCCAACCACTGTATATAATAAAGTAAATTTTATGTTTTGTTTCCACTCAAACTTCATAAATAAG
>NW_024732415.1:5291305-5314339 GCF_018991925.1 Homarus americanus | reverse complement strand
ATGTGTATGAATGGGGGGTGGGTGTGTGAGGGAGTAGGTATGTGTATGAATGGGGGGTGGGTGTTTAAATGGGGGATGTATGTGGTGGGAGCCATCACTCAGCTGGTGGTGGTCAGTCTCTTATCATCCAAGTAAACAGAGTTCTTAAGCTCCATACAGTAGTCACCCCAACACGAGGGAAGAATAAAATATGACTCGGCCTGTTGGGATATAAACAGTAATTTCACCTTCCTAGTTTATCTTACTCTTGTGGAGACTAAAGGACGTATCCGGTAAGTCCCTGTCACTGAAGAGGTTAAACATCATTATCAAGTTGATAAATGTGATAACATTATCGAGTAATTATATGTGCAGTAATGTGAACATACATAACTCTACCTACACTTACATCTTCTACTATAATTTTTACCTAATACAAAACACACAATATATTGGTTAGTCTAAGTTATTGTAAGACTTACTTTGTAAACTGTGTGTGTGTGTGTGTGTGTGTGTGTGTGTGTGTGTGTGTGTGTGTGTGTGTGTGTGTGTGTGTGTTAGTTGGTATATGACCAAGTGTGTGTGTGGATATTTCTACTTGTTGTCTTAGTACATTACTGTCACCTCTTATAATAATTTACATTAACACACAAGACAATATTACCAGAGTTGAATGTTTCACTCTCAAACACTCAGGCTTAATGTAACTACCAGTCCAGATGTTGCCACTCCACACTGTTACTACTCCAGACTGTTGCCACTCCACACTGTTACTACTCTAGACTGTTGCCACTCCACACTGTTACTACTCCACACTGTTGCCACTCCACACTGTTGCTACTCCAGACTGTTGCCACTCCACACTGTTACTACTCCAGACTGTTGCCACTCCACACTGTTACTACTCCAGACTATTGCCACTCCACACTGTCACAGCTATTCTAGACTATTACTATTACATATTTTTACTACTCTAGATTGTTACTTTTTGTGTGCAATAAATGGCCTCCATCCTCCCCCAATAGCCATACCTCCGCCACCATTTTATTACCTTAATATTACATATCCTAATACATAAGTAGCTATCCTACCTGTGTTGAGTTAGTTAAGCCGCAGATCTATGCCGCATTCAGTAACTGTTGCCTCATAGTCAATATCTGCAACTGTTGTCGGCTTTGGGGCCAAAGCTCTCGTTCCCCTGAGACAGAGCAAAGCCGACCGAAGGAGAGAAAGGACAGTCGACATCTCATCCAGGCTGTAACGTAAATTCTGGGCTGCTGGTTCTGTTTGGATATCACCTCCGCGAGTCTGGTGTAGAAGCATCTTGCACTTGGTCCCATCCCACCAGAGGTTGTGAACACTAGAGGAGTGAAGCTGCCTTGATCAACGTTCTGAATTCTCTCCCGCATGCCCTTATCTTGTCGTTCTCGTTCCTCCTGTGTGCAGCATCGAGAGCTAAGTTACGGTGACATGCGGCCACGGGATCAAAAATCCTGATGTCGAAGAAGGCTCGCTGTCCCCGCGTCCAGAATCCACGAGCACTGACGTCAACACGGGCTTCGTTGGATGTGTTTCAAGTCTTATGTTGGAAGATATCACCGTCCAATGGAAGGAGGATCGGTTCTACCCTGACATCACAGTAGATTTCCTTCAACATATTTGCTGTGAGATCCCTTACTTCATCATGTCTCATGCATATGAAGCCCCCTTTCTTACACACCATGGCGTGATCGACGTCATAGGAAGAGCCACACACGCATTGGGAGGGCAAACCTTCCACTGGCCTACCGTACATTAGAGCACTGGCCTCTGTAAATTCTTGTTTATTGAGACTGAAGCCATTTGCCCTAATCGGTAACGAACTTAATCAGTTCGAGGCGCCCACCTCCTGTGCTATAACTACTTTTTTTTCAGATTCTCTGGTACTTGCAGCAACAGGTGCTATTATGTGGTCCGTGAGGGCTGCCGTGAGCTTAACTGAGTTTTGATGTTCGGTGGCAGCAATCTCCTCTGGATTGGTCAATCCCATTCCTCCCAGTCTCGGTGGTAGTGCAAGGAGTGATCTTTCTGCTGGGGTTAAGTGAGGGTGTTTCACTAAATTGGGAATGAAATTGACGCTGACAGCTTCTTCCAGAGGGTGGAGGAGGGGTCCGATATCAGGGATAGTGCGCATCAGGTAGTCCCAGCGATGCTTGACTCCATGGGTGAATGCGGCAAAAGCTGCATGTGGCTTTGTGTTAGCAATCTCAGACAGAGCTTCGATTTCCCTAACCGACTCATTCACCTTTCCCGTTACGTACTCGGTCTTGAAGTCCGTCGTGCCGATTAGTGCGCCTAGGTGTCTTTGGCCATCCTTTGTTATTTTGACCTCACCACCACCGAACACCTCCATTGCCCGTTCATAATGTTCTGGCTTCACAATGAGGAAGGACTTGCTGGCGTTTGGGTGGTACACTATTTGTGGGCCTCGTGATGTTACCAGGTCCCACCACTTTTTGATGTCCTCCACTTTTCCTGCTCCTGTAAGGTCATCAGCGTACGCCACTTGTTTGACCTCAGTTGTTACAAATTTATTGTGTGTTGGAGCACGGATAGGTCTACTGCGTACACTGCCATTGCAACAGGGTCCCCCTGCGTTGTTCCCTCGGTTGACACTATGATGGTGTCACACCTCTCAGAGCCTTGTTTTTTACTATATAGAGGTCTGATGGATTCCTATCGGAGTTTTTAACATACAATGCAAGGCTTGGACACTTGATCTTGATGTTGTGCAGTGCGGCCTTGCGGTTAAGTATATTGAATGCGTTTGAAGCGTCTACCAGGAGAACGGCCTCACAATGACGCTGCTCAAATATCGTTCTCATGGCGTGAATGGCAGCTTCCCCTCCAGCCTGGTGGCCAGCACAAACTTGCAGGTTCCCTGCTGCTGCCCTGACATCATCCTTTACCACCTCCATTATGCATTTTCCGATGATCCGCCTCAGTACTTCCCCCACCCCTATAGGCCTACATCCTGGGTTCTTATCCAGGGGAATGAGGCGGCAGGCCGTCAAAGCATGGAGGTGATGGCAGCACGAGGAAGCCAGCTCTCTTGCAAGGACGGCAATGGCAGTGCAGAGATCATTTGCTACGGGGCCAAACTGGTTAGTGCTGAGGATGACTCTCCAACCGTTTGCATCCAAACCTGAAGGGCCAGCACCTTCTCGAGTCTTCAGTGCCTTTTTGCACACCATCCCTCCTGTTATTTTCTCGAACTGGACAGCATTTGGTGGGATATAGTCACCTTGGAACCTGATGCCTTCGTCTTCACTTGCAGGGGATATTTTTCTTTCAGTTGTTTTAATGTCTCTCTGTTTATTGGCAGAACCTCACCGGAGGATTCCTCATTGAGAGATCTTCCCGCCAGAGACACTTTCCCCACACGCATTTTGTTTCCAAACTTTCTTGCAACGTCATCGGTGTTTTGCTTTCCATCACCTGTAAATTTTAGTCTCTCCTGCAGTGTTCTCGCTTCACATAGGAGATCATCAAGGGCCCCAGTCTGCCACATTGTCAATCTTCTCTTCATTGCTGCCGCATTGTCTTTGTGCTTAGTCTTTGTGTGTATCCTCTAGATTTTTACTACTACACTCTATTACCAATCCAGACTGAGCTACATACTACCATAACTCTAGAAGGACACCTATGCTACCAAAACTCCAGACTGAGCCAGACATACTTACTACAAGGCCTCATGAGGAAATTCCCTCACTACCAGTCTAGACCGAGTGGGTTAGCCTGACACAGGATGTAATAAAGGTCAGGGTCTGATTTATCGTCGAAGTTTTGATCTTCTAGGCGGTAGACAGCTGCATAATCCCTCTCAGTCACAACGGTTGCCAGCTGTGTCACGGTGCCATCCCCGTACAGAGTTCCATCTCCCCACTGCAGAGGTGTTGCAAGTACCCCAGGCTTCTCCAGGTCCACCCACACTGGCCAGCCTGTCAGGAGAGAGAGAGAGAGAGAGAGAGAGAGAGAGAGAGAGAGAGAGAGAGAGAGAGAGAGAGAGAGAGAGAGAGAGAGAGAGAGAGAGAGAGAGAGAGAGAGAGAGAGAGAGATGTGTTTTTGGTTATTTTAACGATGCAACTTTTTCTAGAATCATCTTAAGATTAGGAAGCCTTAGCTAATTTTATCTTCAGATTTCTTAACTACCCTCATGCTGACCTAAACTAATTCAACTTAATCTAACCTAACTCACTAATCTAATCTAACATGAACTGACCTAACATTAGTTAATCTAACCCATGGGTTCTCAACCAGGGGGGAATTTCCCCCCTCAGGTTTTCAGGGGGGAACTGATACTAATATGGAAAAAATAAAGGATTTTCAGTATTATATGCATATTATTTGGAATGCACTTTTTGAGGCAGACAATCTTGGAAAGGAGGGGGGAATGACATTCTGACATATGGTGAAAGGGGTGCATGGGGCAAACAAGGTTGAGAACCACTGATCTAACCTAACTCACTAATCTCATCTAACATGAACTAACCTAACATTAGTTAAGCTAACCTAACCAAACGAAACCTAAGCTAACCTAACTCACTAATCTCATCTAACATGAACTAACCTAACATAAGTTAATCTAACCTAATCAAACGAAACCTAAGCTAACCTAACTTAACCAACTAACCCCTCAATGTAGCATTAGGGTGTTTAAGCCTCAGGTAAAATAAGCTGAGGTGGCGAATCTTTATGCGGTTCCCTGTTTTCCCTTTAAATACAACCCATTGTCATTACCATCCTCCTAGAACCACATCAAGGGGTACCTCGCCCCTTATGTCAGGACAGGTGACGGGACGACCAGAGATACGTGAGCAGTAATAACACACTGACGGTCGACGGGTTATGCTGGACGAACAGAGATGCTAAGTAACATACAATGTGGCTGAGGCCTTGAAGACGTGACTTTAGGTTATCATGTTTATGTTACGACCCAGCCATTGTGTTGCCCAGGTCTTCTGACGGTACACCTCTCACCCAACAAATAATGACTATCTATCTATCTTGTTGAATGAGTTTACACAAGAGCCAATATAGCAACAATAACAGAGGGTCATATTGCATGGCGTCGAGCAAAAAGCGTTCACACGACCCCCAAGACATGCTGTTAGCATTCAACATGGCGGTGACTGTTTCAAACTGGCGAGCAGTCTTGATGGTGGCGAGGCGGTGCCCAGGTATCTTGGCGCACAGTTCCTTCCCGTGGGTAAATGTTCTTTGATGGTTCGTCACCAGATACAGGTAGTTGTCCTTCATGATCCCGTAGAAGTTGTTTGGCACCGAAGCTGTTTAGAGACAATTTACTGTTTACTGAGTCACAACCTGACAATATATTATTTTATTATATGAAACTTGTTCCAGGACCCGACACTGACCCCCACAACACGGGCTTCTCTACAACACTGATAAACACACAATAATTAACATTAGTATTACGAGAAAGATTCACCAACAGCTGACCTTCCCAGAAGTAGTAGGTGGCGTCCGGGGTGTCGGTGAGGGTGTGGTTGATGGGTCCCTTCTCAGACAAGTGGCACTGTACCGTGTTGGCACTTGTATCTGGCACCGCTGCTACCGCCACACACCGCTTGGCAGACCAACACGCCAGGCGACACGTACCTACACGGCCGATAAAACCTTCGTCAGTGTAATGAATACGTTTATAGATATATCATAGATGGTCTCTGAGCCTCAGTGTAAGTTGAGGGTTGAACTGAAGGTTAAGTACTTATCTACTTAACATATGTGAAGAAACACACCACAGGTAAAAGTATCTTTTATAAGTAATGTTCACAAATTACGCGGCTGATAATGATGATGTATTTTACACCAAAACAATCACAAAACTCATCACAAATTCTCTAATTATTATTTAAAGAGAAAGGTGATTGCAAGTCTTTAATTATCATAGAGAAAAAGTACAATTATAAGTTGCAATAACTTAAATTATTCATAATAAATTACCTGTAAATAAGAACAAAATATTTATTAGACAAAACCATTACCTGAGCTGTGAGGTGCAGTGATCACCAGCTAACTCTCTCAGGTTGTAATCTTGGGCAGGATTATGGGGGAGCTAAATAGTTACGTGGCTTTATTTGTTATTATTATCAAAATAATTCATTAATTCCTACATTAAATTAAATAATACAAAAAATGGAGAAGATTAAAATGTTACTGAAACTCTTTTGAAACAACGTGACGATGACGTAACTCACATGCGTTATCTAAGGTGTAGACGCCGTAAAAGTCACCAGCAGACAGAGCCTTCCCCGGTACCACCATAAAGTTACCGAATTTAGTACTGGTGGTGCACCGGCCATGGCCATTGCGGCCATCACTACCAACAGAACCATCACCATCCACACCACCACCATCACAATGTCTCTCCCTGCCATCATGGTACTGTGGTTCCTCCCTGGAAATGGTGACGTGTTGCTTCAGAGGGATTTCAACTTCAGAAATATTGACTAGGAAAACATTGTAGGTAACTTTGAATATGAAGACTTCCTAGACGCAGTACAGGGCAATTTTTTGAAACAACTAATTACAGAACCTACTAGAGGTGACAATATATTAGACCTAGTATTAACAAATAAAGAAAATATTATCAGAGATATCACAGTAGGGGAAGAACTAGGTAACAGTGATCACAGAGAAATCAGGTTCACCCTAAATTGGGAAACGAAAAATAATGACAATATGGTCAGAGTCCCAAACTTTCGGTTGGCGGATTATCAGGGGTTAAGAAGGTACCTAGGTGAGGTCACCTGGGAACAGTCACGTCAGTCCCCAGTAGGAAGGGGTGAGGTCATAGATGACACAACAATTGATCATGACTATAATATATTCACTAGTATACTACATAAAGCACAAGAACGAAATATACCATACAGAAAAATTAGGTCAAATAAGAATGAGGCCAAGGTGGATGACCAAAAAATTTAAACATGACTTAAAACAGGAATTTATAAGAAATTAGAGGGAGCGGAGGAGCAGCTCAGATATAGGTATAATGAACAATCTGGGAATGTTAAAAAAAATGTAAGGAAGGCAAAGAGGGACTAAGAAGTCAGGATAGCAAGAGAATCCAAGGCGAATCCCAAGGAATTTTTCCATGTATATAGGACAAAGGTCAAGGACAAAGTGGGACCTTTAAAGTCAGAGAGAGGGGAAGTGTAAGGGCGGAGACGATCTCCCTGCTCATTACCGCTGCTAACTCTCTCGTTTGCTGGTGCGGACAACACTTAGGGCGGTTGGACAGAGGTGAGAATGGCAGCTGCTACCCGTGTCACAGGCAGATTCACCCCAGCCGCCATACAGTCACTATCTAGCTACCCCGCTGTTCGTCATATTCTGGCTGTGCTCTCATCATAGGTCCTGGACTCGTGGGCTGTGTCCCCAGACCTTCACTTATCGACTGTCAATTCTCTGGTCACCTACCACTACCACATACCACGACCGTCAGTTCATCTCATTCCGTCTGTGTCCCGGTGTTCTCCTGCCATTTCAAGACGTCGCTGAGTGTGGAGTTGAATTGACGCTTCCCTACCCTGAGTGTGGATCACCCTGTTCCAGAACCTTCCCCCAGGGCCACTGCCGTAGGAAATATCTGTTCATTGTTTTAGTCTATGGTTGTTTGATTCCATTAATTGCTGACTCCCCTTTATTGTTCGATTCTATCAATTGTTGACTCCAATTAATTGTTTGAATCCATTAATTGCTGACTCCCATTAATTGTTTGATTCCTTTAATTGTTTGCTTCCCTTAATTGATTAACTCCATTAACTATTGGCGGCATTAATTGTTTGACTCCCGTAATTATTTGATGTTTGTTGAGTGGTGTCAGAGATTTGTGTTATATATTTTTTATAGTAAAGAGATGTCAATCTCAAACGGTTGTTTGCTTTTCCTCAGAAAACCATGGTCCTTGACTTTCCTTTATTAAGAACCTGATTAGTCTGGTAAGGGATTTCAATCCCTTATTCCCAGGCCTTTACAGGAAGTGATCGATGATAGTGAGAAAATAAGCAAAGCATTAAACAGCCACTTCTTATCAGTTTTCACAGAAGAAATTCACGAGGAAATTCCAGAGGTGGAACTGATATTTAGGGTAAATGAAGAAGAGAAATTAAAGAATATTACTATTAGAAAAGAAGATGTTCTAAAGAAGATAAATAAATTAAAGAAGACAAAATCCCCAGGGGCAGATGAAGTTTTCCCTCGAGTTTTGAAAGAGTGAGGAATAGATTAGCGGACCCCTCGTAAATTTATTAACAAAATCATTAGACACGGGAGTTGTGCCAGACTTGTGGAATCAGGCAAATGTAGTAAACATAATCAAAAAGGGAGACAGAGCATCAGCGTCAAATTACCGGCTCAACATGGGTTTACAAAGGGAAAATCTTGTATACGAAATCTGCTAACGTTTTTTAGGAAAGTCTTCGAGGTAGTAGGTAATAACGAAAATTATGATGTTATTTACTTAGACTTTAGCAAAGCGGTTGACAGAGTACCGCATCAGAGGCTTCTGAGAAAAGTTAAGGCTCATGGTATCGAGGGGAAAGTTTTAAATTGGATAAAATCATGGCTCACCGATATAACACAGAGGGTCAAGGTAGATGGTGTTAAATGTGAGTGGGGCTGTGTAACAAGTGGGGTTCCCCAGGGGTCAGTACTAGGCCCACTCTTGTTCATAATCTACATAAACGATCTAGATACTGGGATCAGCAGTGACATAAGCAAGTTTGCGGATGACACCAAAATAGGGGGGCAGATTAATTCAGGGCAGGAAGTAAATGCACTACAGGAGGATTTAAATAAACTGCATCAGTGGTCAGAAATATGGCAAATGAAATTCAATACCAACAAGTGCAGCGTACTTAATATTGGAAAAACAAATACTGTCAATGTATACAGCTTAACAACATCAACCTAGAGAAGTCAACTTGTGAAAGGAGACTTAGGGGTCCTTGTAAGTCCGGACCTACTGCCTAGAAATCAGTGCGTTAATATTTGAAATAAGACAAACAGAGTATTAGGTTTTATATCTAGAAGTGTAAGTAATAAGAGTGCAGAGGTCTTATTGCAACTATATCTTACGCTAGTCAGGCCGCACCTCGATTATGCTGTTCAGTTCTGGTGCCCTTATTATGGAATGGATATCAATTCACTGGAGTCGGTGCAGCGAAAAATGACGAAAATGATTCCGGGAATTAGAAACCTTCCATATCAAGATATACTAAAGAAACCAAACTTGCATTCCCTAGAAAGACGAAGAGTGCGGGGAGATTTGATAGAAGTATTTAAGTGGGTGAAAGGAATCAATAGAGGAGATATACAGTAGATAAAGTTTTTATAATATCCGAGCAGGATAAGACTCGTAGCAACGGATTTAAGTTGGATAAGTTTAGGTTTAGGAGGGAGATAGGAGGGAACTGGTTCATAAATAGGGTGGTAGACGAGTGGAACAAGCTTAGCAACTTTGTAGTAAGTGCTGGAACGCTGGAAAGTTTTAAAAGGAGGCTAAATAGATCCATGGATGATAGGAAGTGGTAGTAACTCTCGACAGGAGCTGCCATGCACAGCCCAGCCGGCCTATTGCAGACTCCTTATTTTCAAATGTTCTTATGTTCTTAGGTACACCTGAAGCACACGATGACCTCAACAACAACTTATATGGCCGCCATTGTATATCAGTTTCCGTTTCTTTTATATTTCGTATTTTCAAGATATTATTGTATTCTATTATTACTATAATTTCTTTCACTACCTTTTTTTTAGATGTTAAAATTTGCAAATATTACCAAAATGGTAAAAGTTATTCGCAATAGTTACCTGAGTTGCTGTAATTAATATGTAAATACCGATTTGAATTATATATAGGCTTGGATAATGACACATACACACACACACACACACACACACACACACACACACACAGAGGACAAATTCATTTTTAAATTACAAATAAAACTCATTTACAACAACTTCAGTTCCTTTGTCGCCAGGCAGATAACAGTCACGCACCCACAGGAAGGTTGATAGACAGTGTTCATTGTAATAGCGTGTTAGTTTCATCTGTTTTGCAATGCGCCATTTTCTTCATAAATACACAATGAGGTAGCGACAAGACATTGGCGTGACTGGTCATGTGTGTGTGTGTGTGAGCGAGTGACAGCTTGGGTGTGGTTGATAGCATAGGTTTAAATGATAGTGTGGGTATGAGTGATAACGTGTGTGTGTGACTGATAGCGTGGGTGTGACTGACAGCGTGGGCGTGACTGATAGTGTGGGTGTTACTTATAGTGTGGGCGTGACTGACAGCGTGGGCGTGACTGACAGACGCGTGGGCGTGACTGACAGCGTGGGTGTGACTTGGTGGGCGTGACTGACAGCGTGGGCGTGACTGACAGCGTGGGTGTGACTGGGTGGGTGTGAGATAGTGGGTGTAACTGATAGCGTGGGTGTGACTGATAACGTGTGCGTGACTGATAACGTGGGTGACTGATGGTGTGGGCGTGGCTGATAGTGTGGGTGTGACTGATAGCATGGGTGTGAAACTTGGCGTGGGTGTGATTGATAGTGTGGATGTGACTGATAGCGTGGGTGTGACTGATAACGTGGGCGTGATTGATAGTGTGGGTGTTACTTATAGTGTGGGCGTGGTTAATAGTGGGGCGTGATTGATAGAGCGGGCGTTCCTGATAGTTTTTTTTTTTACGGGAATTAGCCCACCCGGGCACAGGTCAAACGATCCACAACGGAGCCTGGGGGGCGAAAAAGAAAACGGAAAGAAATTGTAAATATAGAAAAAAAGGTTATACTGTATTAATCTATACCACAAAGATGCCGGAAAACCAGCTTTTTAAAGTGAGACATTGTAAGAGCATGGAAACACAGAAGAAGGCAGAGCATTCCACAGCTTGGCTGTGTGAGGAAAGAAGGAGGTACTATAACGGGTTATTCTCGTGTGACCGACATCCACAGAGAAATGGTGGGCACCGCGGGCAAGACATGTGTTGCGAACCCACGGCCTTGCCGGCGGTACACAGGATGCCAAATCCACCGAACATTGCCCGTTAAAGTACCTGTAAAAGAGAGAGAGTGAAGCAACATTGCGGCGAAGAGAAAGGGAAGAGAGATTGTTGACTAAAGGAGGAGAGTTAATAAGACGAAATGCCTTTGATTCTACCCTAACTAATAGTTGGACAGAAGAAGAGCCACCCCAGATATGAGAGCAGTACTCCAAGTTAGGACGAATGAATCCCTTATATACTTGGAGCAACTGCTCAGGAGTGAAGTAGCTGCGGCATCTGTACAGCATTCCCAACTTTCGGGAGGCAGCTTTAGTTATACTAAGGATGTGTGATTTCCAGGACATATTGGAGGAAATGGTGAGGCCTAACATATTTATTTCAGAATTTGGGAGGATGATAGCGTCCTGAAATGTAATTGGTGGGAGATCGTCTAATTTACAAAATGTAATTGGTAAATATTGAGTTTTATTACTATTGAACTTAACCAAGTTTGTATCTCCCCATTCAGAGATGCTGCACAGATCCGCGTTGATAGAAGTAATGATATCAGTTCTAGAAACAGATCTAGTTTGAGAGTTAGGAGGAAGGGGAAAATGTGAGGAAGAGTGAAGAGTAGAATCATCGGCGTAAGAATGGATAGAATGGAAGTAAATCATTGATAAAAAAAAGGAAGAGAGTTGGTGAAAGAACAGAACCCTGTGGGACGCCACTATTGGTAGAGAAAGAGCGAGAAATCGATCTCTCGACAACAACTGCCATGGATCGGTTCTCAAGGAAGCTAGAGATGAGAGAACAAAGTGGGGGAGAGAAACCAAAAGAGGGAAGTTTAGATAGCAAAGACTTGTGCCATACCCTGTCAAATGCTTTGGAGATGTCGAGGGCCACGTCAAAAGTTTCCCCATAGTCCCTAAGAGAGGATGACCAAAGATGGGTGCAATAGGAGAGCAGATCACCAATAGATCTCGCCTGGCGAAAGCCATACTGGTGATCCGACAAAAGGGAAAGGCGTTCAAGGTGACGGAGAAAATGGGAGTTCAAGATAGTTTCGAAAATCTTTGAGAGGGATGAAGTTAGGGCAATAGGGCGATAGTTAGAGGGATTAGAATGGTCACCCTTCTTCGGGATGGGCTGAACCAAGGCATGCTTCCAAGAAGAAGGAAAATTTTTGGTTTTGAGGCAAAGGCGAAAGAGGCGAGCAAGCACAGGGGCCAGGGCTTCAGCACATTCCCTCAGAACACGAGGGGGTATTCCGTCAGGTCCATGCGCCTTACTCACATCCAACCTGGATAACACACCGGCAACCCTGCGAGTGGAGATTATAGGAAAGTGCATAGGTTCAGTAGGAGGTGCAGGGGTAGGAGGGGTAGAGAGGGAATCGTCTAAGGTGGAATTAGAGGAGAATAAGGTGCCAAAGAGGTTGGCTTTCTCAGGGGGAGAGTTGGCTATAGAGTTATTAGAACGGAAGAGGGGAGGAAAAGAAGGCGTGCAGAAGTTGTTACAGATGTTTTTAGTTAAGGACCAGAAGGATTTACTAGAGGAAGAATTAGTCAGGACAGCGGTCTTTCTTTTAATAAAATTCCGCTTGGCCCTACGAAGAATAGCCTTACAACGATTCCTAGAAGTAGTGAAAGAGGTGTGGGTAATAGGAGAAGGAGATAGTTTCATAGCTCGATATGCCCTATCTCTCACCCTGCAAGCAAGAGAGCAGGAGCGATCAAACCATGATTGTAATGTGAAAGTTTTGGTAGAAGATGGGATAAATGCACTCATGCAGCCCCGTATAACCCCAGCAATGCTGTCAGCACATACTGAGGCATCCCGAGTGGAAAAGCAACATTCATCCCAAGGAAAGTCGGTGAAGATTTCTCGCAAGGATTGCTAGCTTGCCCTCCGATAGTGCCATAGTTGACGTTTAGAGGGGAGTGGGGGAGGTGGTCGTGCCCAGTTTCATTTAATAGAAATAAGGTTGTGATCAGAAGACCCTAAGGGGGCAAAAATTGAATATGAATAGTGTGAGGGGTTAGAGGTAAAACAAAGATCCAGAATGTTAGCAAGTTGATCGTGTCGATCAGGAACGCGTGTAGGGTGTTTGATTACTTGTTCCAAATCATTAAGTAAGGAAAAAGAGAGTGCCTCAGCTCCACCTGGGTCATCCCTTGCAGAGCCAAGCCACTCTCTGTGATGTACACTGAAATCCCCGAGGTAGAGGATCTCGGTGTTGGGGTGTGTGGATAGCAACGACTCATGGCAAGAAGTGAGATAGTCAAAGAGTTCGAAATAGTTGGTAGAGTTGGGAGAACAGTATAGGAAACAAAGAAAAATAGTCACAGTAGGTAGAGATATTTTGAGCCAGATGACATCATAAAGGGGAGATTCAAGATACGTGAATTCGGGCTACAGGTGTACGTGTGTTGCAGTAGGCGCATACACCTCCCTTAGAACGGAAGGAGGTATAAAGGTTGTAGTTAGAGACTTGAAAAGGTTTGGGTGAAGCTGCTTTGGTTAGTTGAAGTTCGGAGAGTAGTAAGAGGTCGGGGGAAGAGGTTGATAGATGGTGCTCCACAGAAGAAAAATTAGATCTCAGTCCGCGAATGTTGGAAAAAAGCCGATCCTCCATCAACCGTGGTGGCGTCAGTTGAGGCCCCAGTAGCTTGATGATGATCAGATCGGCCCTGGGGTCCACAACCTTCCCGACCAGTGGGACCCATCCGAGAAGGCCCCGCTTCAGTATTAATATCAACTGACATAGGATAATAAAATAGAATAATTAAAACAGATCAAGAATGAGTAAGGTTTTAGTTGTTGTGTTGTCAGTAGTAAGAGAGACAGTTGAGACCCTGCAATTGTGTGTAAATGAGGCAGAAAGTCAGATCAGCAGCCTGGGACTTGGTCACAATTTTCGTGATGTCATATGGCAGCAGGGTCTACCATTAGACAACACATTATGCTGCCATTATCTTCCCAGGCGGTAGTACCTCCCTGTTTGATAGTTGCCTACTACCTACTACCTGTAGGCATAACTGATAGCGTGGGCGTGACTGATAGGGTGGGTGTGACTGATAGTATGGGCGTGACTGATAGCGAGGTTGTGACTAATAGCGTGGGTGTAACTGGTATTGTGGGTGTGACTGATAGCGTGGGCGTGACTGATAGTATGGGCGTGACTGATAGCGAGGTTGTGACTAATAGCGTGGGCGTGACTGATAGTATGGGCGTGACTGATAGCGAGGTTGTGACTAATAGCGTGGGGGTGGTTGATATTGTGGCCGTGACTGATATTGTGGGTGTGATTGATAGTGTGGGTGTGACTGATAGCGTGGGCGTGATTGATAATAATGTGGTTGTGACTGATAGCGTGGGCATTGACTGATAGTGTGGGCGTGACTGATAGCGTTGGTGTGACTGATAGCGTGGTCGTGACTGATAGCGTGGGCGTGACTGATAGCGTGGGTGTGACTGATAGCGTGGGTGTGGTTGATAGTGTGGGCGTGGATGATAGCAAGGTTGTGATAATATTGTGGGTGTGACTGACAGCGTGGGTGTGACTGATTGTGTGGAAGTGACTGATAGGGTAGGAGTGACTAATAGCATGGATGTGACTGATAGCTTTGTGTTTATTTTGTGCTGTGTGATGTGTTGTGTGCTGTGCTGTGCTGTGTTGTGTGCTGTGCTGTGTTGTGTGCTGTGCTGTGTTGTGTGCTGTGCTGTGCTGTGCTGTGCTGTGCTGTGTTGTGCTGTTAGTTGTGTGTTCTGTGTCGTGTCGTCTGTGTCTCGTTATCACCTGTGCCCTGTTAACATGTTTTCTTGTTTCTCGTACCGTTGATCATTACTGAATTTGTATATTTCTTGTTCATTATTATGTACAAGAAGTCTTATGATAAAACAACACTAAGCTCAGATGGTCTACTATGCCTACTATTTCAGACGACAAGTTTTAGTATTTTGTCACTAGTAATAATAATAATAGTTTTACAGTCCACTATGTACCTCATTTACGATATTTTGTCTTAATATTAGTTATATTTTTCTATAGAATGGAGTATTAATAAATATTTTTTTATTTCTGTTCCTAAAGCAAAGATAACCTAGCATTGTGGACTATAATTATTACCAAACTCACAACTAACACTATAACTCTGTTGAGGGTTCCCTCCTATGCAAACGTACTTAATATTTTACTTACTTGTTTACTTACTAACTTATTTCTTTCTTATCTTATCCTTGTTAGGTCACGAGAACTTAACACATAATTACCTTTAATCCTAACTTACAGCTTGGACAAGTTCCTCTCTTCCCGACACACCTGCGATAACTTGCTTGTGTCGCCAGTAGAACAGACCTTACCAGCTCACTACCAAATGCTATACTCAACACGTTAATGAGTGCCATGTTACTATTGAGTGCCACACCCAGAAGATTATCCCAGCCTATTACATTTCACACACACACACACACGCACGCACGCACACGCACACACACACACACACACACACACACACACACACACACACACACACACACACACACACACACACACACACACACACACACACACACACACACACACGCACCCCTAAGCACACAAACCTTACAAAACACTCGACGCAAATTGATCCGTGGAATTACACCAGCTCGAGAATGTATAACTATATACTGTTATTTTCTTTTTCTTTTTCCTAGCATTGAATCTCCTCCTAGACGATTGCTCATCAAAGTCTGTTATTATAAAATCCAAGAATGTAATCTTTACTTGAAAGTAATATCTGAACCTTCCATTATTGAGAATGTTCAGGGGGTCTCCAGCCATTATAAAAAGCATTACTGCAGAACGGTTTTTTGTGGCTCTCACCTGAACGGTTTGAAATGTCATTTACGTATTTTAAAACCCAGGTTATTCGGACCCTCAGACCCCCGGGAACCATTACCCTATTTCGCGGTAGTACATTTGGGTTGTGTACAAGCGAGTATATACAATATTTACACACACTTGTATTGTACTAACATGTATATTGATTTAATTTGTCATTTAGCTGGTCGTGTTCCACCAGGAGAGTGTTGATGACTCACCTGGTGAATACCTGTTGATCATACCTGGACCTAGGTCTGGTAACCTTACTTATTAATACAAGTACAACAAACACTTCGACTACTACTAATATTACAGCTACTACTACTATTTTACGGCCAACAACCTCCCTGTATAGGCATACTTTTTACACCACTTTATTACCTGACTATCCTCATACAAAGGTATCTACCCGAACTGAGTTAGTTAAGCCACAAATGTCTGCGACATTCTGTGACTATTGCCTCAAAGTCTATCCATATCTGTGTTTGTTGTTGGGTTAAGGACTGATGATCTGATTTTGTGTCTCTGGGGCACAGCAGAGCCTACCTGAGCAGTGAAAAGCATAGACGACCCCTAATAATAATAATGGTTGCTCCTTGTGTAACGAAAATGGCCGGCCCAAGGGCTACCGAGACGTGAATTTGTTTTAGGTGAAAAAGTTGTCACCAACACAGCAGCCACACCCTAAGTTAACGAGTTGCATGACCCAGTGTCAAAGAATAGTCCGAGAAGACCGGACAACTCGCCAACTGCACTGGCTAACCATTACCCCGGAACACGTTCCACAATTCGATCAACATCCAGGTCCCCAATTACTGCTGGGTAGATAGAGGCAAATGGCGTAAAGAACTTGCCATAGTTTCATCCTACCTGGGGATCGAGCCCGGGTCCGCCTGCTTGTGAGGCGAGCATGCTGACCATTACACCACAGGTCGCGACGTTGCTTCGGGGGGAGGGGGGGGGGTGCGTCTGTTCTGATAACACCTCGCCCAGTCTGGCATACAAGCATATTTGCACTAGGTCCCATCTCGCCCGATGTTCCGTTCCTCCTGTGTGCAGCCTAGACACACAGGTCACGGTGAAATGTGGCCAGGGGATCAAAGATGCTGATGTCAAAGAAGGCTCACTGTCCCATCGTCTAGAACCCTTGGGCACTGACGTCTACACTGGCTTCATTGGTTATGTTGGCAGTCCAGTGGAGGAAGCGTCCACTGTCCAGTGGGAGGAGGGTCGGTTCCATAGTGACGCCAAGGAAGTTTTCCATTAGAATATTTTTACAGTGAGGTCCCTTACTTCATCGTGCGTCATGCATACGAAACCTTGCATCTTTCACACCATGACGTAGTTGATGTCGTAGGGTGTTCCACACACGCACTGGCCGGGCATGCCTTCCGCTGGTCAACCATACCTTAGAATTGTTGTTGGATAAGGCTGAAGCCCTTTGCTTTTATCGGTAACATTGTTAGACAGTTTGAGACATCCACCTACTGTGCAACGACTACTTTTCTGTGCAAGTTTTCTGACAGTTGTTGAAGTTTTTCGTTTTGTGTGTGCGGCTGTTCTGTCATAATGGAACGTCGGATTTTGTGTAGTTGGTGGTGACTGCCTCACTTACAGCATTTTGAACTAGTACTACTACGGCTGCATCACAACCACAGCGACTTGTTACCTGGTGTTAGCTATTCATCATCACAAACAACGAAAATAAATACCTATCAGCATTACTACAGGTTAAGTACCATATTAACTTGCTGTTAGAACAACCAGAATTAATATTATCTCTATATAACTGAATAACCATGTTACATATTTCTTATCAACATTATACACTGTGGTCTATTTAAGTAAAATAATTTTATACAGTGTTGATTGAGGTTATGTAATTATAGGAGTATAAGATACAATAAGGCTTATAATTAACTACATTGAATGTTATGTTAAAAAAATTACTACAGCATTGGGTATTAATTACTAAAGTACAGTATATATAGGAATATACTATAATTATTAAAGCATATTATATATTCACATTATATAATTACTGCAATATATAATATATTAAGTTCACAGAATATATATATATATATATATATATATATATATATATATATATATATATATATATATATATATATATATATATATATATATATATAACAATTAAAAGATTAAGTTACCATACTAATATTATAACATTATCGAGTAATTATATGTGCAGTAATGTGAACATACATAACTCTACCAACACTTACATTTTCTACTATAATTTTTACCTAATACAAAACACACAATATATTGGTTAGTCTAAGTTATTGTAAGACTCACTTTGCAAACTGTGTGTGTGTGTGTGTGTGGGTGTGTGCGTGTGTGTGTGTGTGTGTGCGTGTGTGTGTGTGTTGAGTATATGACCAAGAGTGTGTGTGTGTGTGTGTATGTGTTGGTTAGTATATGACCAGGGGTGTGTGTGTGTGTGTGTGTGTGTGTTGTTGGTGTGTGACCAAGTGTGTGTGTGTGTGTGTGTGTGTGTGTGTGTGTGTTAGTGTATATGACCAAGTGTGTGTGTGTGTGTTAGTTGAGTGTGTGACCAAGTGTGTGGGTGTATGTGTGTGTGTGTGTTAGTTGAGTATATGACCAAGTGTGTGTGTGGACATTTCTACGTGTTGTCATAGTACTTTACTGTCACCTCGTACACTTGTCTTGCCTCACCCTCACTATGATTTCCCCTTTACTTCTTAATGTCCCTGTAATCCTTTAGTCCAACACACAACAAACGTGGGAGAGAAGCCAAGATAATACACATAAAGTAGGTTAATAATATTTATACGTCACTCACCGAACAACTTGACAACATAACACAACATCTTACAGAGTCTGGACAAACTTTATATTTTAAAATAAAATATATGGCAATATTTAGAGATTTTATGGATAATTCATTTATATTGAAGGCAACTATTGGAGGCAGAAGTTAACATGGGATAAAATAAGTCCCCAAAATGTGAATAATATAGACTATCATATATAGCATTATATTGTGGGTATATTATAGAGGCAATCTATACCACTGATATATGGGCGTGTTATAAGCTAATATACAGAGACAATAGATTATAGTTGAGGAGACGTGAATCACAGACAACATAGTGGTGGTCATCAGGCTACCACTATATCAGACTCAGAGGAATGTGAACTAGCTAACTACCAGTCCTGGCCAAATGGGTTAGCCTGACACAGTGGGTACAAAGCGTCCTGGAAATTGTATATCTGGAAGTTGAGGTTGCTATTCAGTATGACGGGAACAAAGTATAGAGAAACCATGCTTGTTTCTCCCGTTTCAATGATCTGTGATAGTGAGAATGGTGTTCCGTCGCCCCAAACTTCATCTCCGTTTTGAAACTTGAGTAGGTCAATCCTGAGCGTCATGTCTGATGAATAGATGGAAAAAGGTTGGTTTCACTACTGATACTACTATTACTACTACTACTACTATTAGTGCTGCTATTATTATTATCACTATTACTACTACTACTACTACTACTACTACTACTACTAGCGCTGCTATTATTATTATCTCTACTACTAATATTACTGTTGCAGCTGCTGCTGTAGCAATATTATTAATAATTATAGTAACAGCAGTAACTGTTTATCATTATTAATATCGTATTATTTGTATGAAATTATTACATGCATTATCCCTATATCATTAGTTGTATAAACATTCGAGGTCTTATATTTTTAATATTAAACAAATGCGTGTGTATTACCAGGCAATTTAGAGAACTTTATTACAAGTCCAGAAATTTATATAATTTTAGTAAAGACTGACGAACAAAGATGTTGATGTTTAGAGAGTGCATATGGCACGCACGCGCATACATACATACATATATATATATATATATATATATATATATATATATATATATATATATATATATATATATATATATATATATATATATATATATATATATATATATAATCAACAACCTCACCAGCAAGGAATCGAAATATAACAGAGTCTAGAACTGCTTCTAGTGTCCTTGTGGCCTAGCCGGTAAGCGTTCCCTAGTCACACCCAGTAGGTCGAGGGTTCGATTCCTTGCTGGTGAGGTCGTTGATTATATGTTCAAAGTCCGCGTGTTATATGGACTAAAAATGAAGTATATATATATATATATATATATATTTATATATATATATGCAAGTAAATCACTGTAGGTGCGCGTGATTCAGGTATATGCTGATAACCACAAGGAAAAAGAAAACACGAAGTTCCCAAGCGCTTTCGTGTAATTCACATCTTCAGGGGTGAGTCTGTACTCACCCCTGAAGATGTGAATTACAGCCTATATATATATATATATATATATATATATATATATATATATATATATATATATATATATATATATATATATATATATATATATATATATATATACTATATATATATATGATAAAATCACACGGGAAAATGGAAACAACGGAGCACCTTAGCTTTCGTCTTTATTCAAGACATCTTCAGAGGCAACTGGACTACATGGACAGAGAGAGGCTTAAATATACACTTAGAATATTTTGACTCTGCCCTATCGTAATGAATTTGTCCCGTTAGTTCGGTCCCTCAAGCTTCTAAATATTAATGTTGTTTTCAAGTATGACTCAACCATTACCAATATGTTAATAAGGAATAGCCCAAGTTTGAATGTAAATGGAAGTGTTTATTGTATTCCATGTAGCAAATGTAATTGTAATTATGTAGGTCAGACAGGAAAAACTCTGCAGCTCAGAATCAAACAACATAAGTATAATATCAAAACTGCATCTGAAAGCAGTGCCTTGTTCGTTCATGTTAGGAATAATAATCACCCCATTGCTTGGAAAAAAAGCTTAGAAGTATTCAAATCATCTTGTGTCACAGAAAGACTTCTGGTTGAAGCTAGTTTGATTAAGGAATTAAAATCAATAAACCTTAGTGATGGTCAGTTCAAAACTGATAATATGTTACATAAATTTATTTGTCAGTGGCCCAAGGTTAAAAATGCTTTGAAAACCTTTGATCTAGATGTATGATAGTTATTTTGTGGGTCCCTTTTTTCTGACCTGACCTGGTTAGTCACGTCACCACCCTTCTCTTAAGCTCCTCTACGTGTGTGTTGGTGTGTGGATTAGTGGATGTCATCATTATGACCTGACCTCATGTTTTTAAGGTCACCCTGTATATTTAAGCCTCTCTCTGTCCATGTAATCCAGTTGCCTCTGAAGATGTCTTGAATAAAGACGAAAGCTAAGGTACTCCGTTGTTTCCATTCTCCCGTGTGATTTTATCAAGATTTATCTTATCCACGTTTTCATTGTGGATTTACATGAAATATATATATATATATATATATATATATATATATATATATATATATATATATATATATATATATATATATATATATATATATATATATATATATATATATACCTAGCCCAGACATCCTCTTCTTCACAGCCTGGAAATGGTTATCGGTCTTGAGCAGTGCGAGGCGATGACCGGGGATCTTCTCACAGTCACTCTTGGCAGCTATGAGACTACTGGCCTGGGGCAGCACCAAGTACAAGAGGTTATCCTCTAACATCTCGTACATTACCGACTGGACAGACTCTGTGTACAATATATCGGAGGATTAATTCAGGCCGGTGATAGTTATAGATGTGTTAATATAAATCACTACCTCTCCTATACACCAAAACATTACAGGATGAATATAAGTGATCTTATAGATTTTAAGTATTTATGAGAAGAAAAATTAACAAAGCTACAGCAAAATAAAAAACTCAAAATTTTTATCTTAAAGCTAAACAAATTCAATATGAGCTAATTTGGGCGCTATAAACATTGAGGGCAGTCATCTGTTTCCTCCAAACATTTTGTACCATATCATACTGAACCTTTCCAACATCCTCTGGTGTCCTTTGCTCTAAAAATTATCCAAAGTTGCTAGTAGTGGTGGAATAAAGCTTAATTTTAGACATATCTACCAGAATAAAACTAACCTCTTTTTATAATAACTGTTTAAATCCGCCATTATTCTCACCTTGCCAGAAGATGTAGGTGGCATTTGGGTTGTCAGTGAAGGTAGAGTCCATGGGCACTTTCTCTGACAGGTGGCACTGTACCGTGTTGTTGGCACCATCTTCAGTCTCCAACACCACCGCCGACACACACCGCCTGGATGACCAACACGCCGTGCGACAACTGCCTGTACGAGCGATAGAATTTTCGTAAGGGTAACAAAAAATATTCAAATTATCCTCTCGCTAAGTCTTTTGAATTTCACTAAGACAAGGTAAGGTTAGGTTACGTTAGGTTAGGTTAGGCTACGTTAGGTTAGGGGTCTAAGTCCTGTGTGAAGGCTGAGGAAAGCCAGTACTCACAGATACTTGGTGGTGTAACATTCACGGTGTCATAAATGTCGTTGTCCTCAGAGATCATCTTGCCAGGTGCCAGTATCATGTTGCCGAACACTGTACTCTCTACCAGCAGGACGGAGGGATGTTCTGCTCTCACTGGGAACACCATCCACGACATAACCACTATCACCACCATCACCATTAACATCACCCTCCCTGCCATCATGGTGCTGTGAGTCCTCCCTGGAGATAGTGAGGAAGGGGGGTGAAAGGTATAAGATCTGAGGTACAATATATGCTGAAGTCATCAATAACAACAAACATGACTGTCATATATCAGTACTTAAAGCAGCGTCTGGTGGGGCTGACTACTGGTTAGGTGTAACGCATGTATGAATAACTAAACAACCAAACAAAAACAAACAAACAAACAGCACTCGGGTCTGGGAGGAAGTGGCAGGGTTGATTTTGTCACCGATTCACTCACTAACGGAAATATCAGACATTACTGAGTGTTTTACCAGGGTGTAGGGAGACAGTCTACCTGGGTGTAGGGTGACAGTCTACCTGGGTGTAGGGTGACAGTCTACCTGGGTGTAGGGTGACAGTCTACCTGGGTGTAGGGTGACAGTCTACCTGGGTGTAGGGTGACAGTCTACCTGGGTGTAGGGTGACAGTCTACCTGGGTGTAGGGAGACAGTCTACCTGGGTGTAGGG
>NW_024732415.1:5231994-5291205 GCF_018991925.1 Homarus americanus | reverse complement strand
CTACTACACTCTATTACCAATCCAGACTGAGCTACATACTACCATAACTCTAGAAGGACACCTATGCTACCAAAACTCCAGACTGAGCCAGACATACTTACTACAAGGCCTCATGAGGAAATTCCCTCACTACCAGTCTAGACCGAGTGGGTTAGCCTGACACAGGATGTAATAAAGGTCAGGGTCTGATTTATCGTCGAAGTTTTGATCTTCTAGGCGGTAGACAGCTGCATAATCCCTCTCAGTCACAACGGTTGCCAGCTGTGTCACGGTGCCATCCCCGTACAGAGTTCCATCTCCCCACTGCAGAGGTGTTGCAAGTACCCCAGGCTTCTCCAGGTCCACCCACACTGGCCAGCCTGTCAGGAGAGAGAGAGAGAGAGAGAGAGAGAGAGAGAGAGAGAGAGAGAGAGAGAGAGAGAGAGAGAGAGAGAGAGAGAGAGAGAGAGATGTGTTTTTGGTTATTTTAACGATGCAACTTTTTCTAGAATCATCTTAAGATTAGGAAGCCTTAGCTAATTTTATCTTCAGATTTCTTAACTACCCTCATGCTGACCTAAACTAATTCAACTTAATCTAACCTAACTCACTAATCTAATCTAACATGAACTGACCTAACATTAGTTAATCTAACCCATGGGTTCTCAACCAGGGGGGAATTTCCCCCCTCAGGTTTTTTTCAGAGAGGGGCGAAATGCTAATATGGAAAAAAAATAAAAGGATTTTCAGTATTATATGCATATTATTTGGAATGCACTTTTTGAGGCAGACAATCTTGGAAAGGAGGGGGGAATGACATTCTGACATATGGTGAAAGGGGTGCATGGGGCAAACAAGGTTGAGAACCACTGATCTAACCTAACTCACTAATCTCATCTAACATGAACTAACCTAACATTAGTTAAGCTAACCTAACCAAACGAAACCTAAGCTAACCTAACTCACTAATCTCATCTAACATGAACTAACCTAACATAAGTTAATCTAACCTAATCAAACGAAACCTAAGCTAACCTAACTTAACCAACTAACCCCTCAATGTAGCATTAGGGTGTTTAAGCCTCAGGTAAAATAAGCTGAGGTGGCGAATCTTTATGCGGTTCCCTGTTTTCCCTTTAAATACAACCCATTGTCATTACCATCCTCCTAGAACCACATCAAGGGGTACCTCGCCCCTTATGTCAGGACAGGTGACGGGACGACCAGAGATACGTGAGCAGTAATAACACACTGACGGTCGACGGGTTATGCTGGACGAACAGAGATGCTAAGTAACATACAATGTGGCTGAGGCCTTGAAGACGTGACTTTAGGTTATCATGTTTATGTTACGACCCAGCCATTGTGTTGCCCAGGTCTTCTGACGGTACACCTCTCACCCAACAAATAATGACTATCTATCTATCTTGTTGAATGAGTTTACACAAGAGCCAATATAGCAACAATAACAGAGGGTCATATTGCATGGCGTCGAGCAAAAAGCGTTCACACGACCCCCAAGACATGCTGTTAGCATTCAACATGGCGGTGACTGTTTCAAACTGGCGAGCAGTCTTGATGGTGGCGAGGCGGTGCCCAGGTATCTTGGCGCACAGTTCCTTCCCGTGGGTAAATGTTCTTTGATGGTTCGTCACCAGATACAGGTAGTTGTCCTTCATGATCCCGTAGAAGTTGTTTGGCACCGAAGCTGTTTAGAGACAATTTACTGTTTACTGAGTCACAACCTGACAATATATTATTTTATTATATGAAACTTGTTCCAGTTCCAGGACCCGACACTGACCCCCACAACACGGGCTTCTCTACAACACTGATAAACACACAATAATTAACATTAGTATTACGAGAAAGATTCACCAACAGCTGACCTTCCCAGAAGTAGTAGGTGGCGTCCGGGGTGTCGGTGAGGGTGTGGTTGATGGGTCCCTTCTCAGACAAGTGGCACTGTACCGTGTTGGCACTTGTATCTGGCACCGCTGCTACCGCCACACACCGCTTGGCAGACCAACACGCCAGGCGACACGTACCTACACGGCCGATAAAACCTTCGTCAGTGTAATGAATAAGTTTATAGATATATCATAGATGGTCTCTGAGCCTCAGTGTAAGTTGTGGGTTGAACTGAAGGTTAAGTACTTATCTACTTAACATATGTGAAGAAACACACCACAGGTAAAAGTATCTTTTATAAGTAATGTTCACAAATTACGCGGCTGATAATGATGATGTATTTTACACCAAAACAATCACAAAACTCATCACAAATTCTCTAATTATTATTTAAAGAGAAAGGTGATTGCAAGTCTTAAATTATCATAGAGAAAAAGTACAATTATAAGTTGCAATAACTTAAATTATTCATAATAAATTACCTGTAAATAAGAACAAAATATTTATTAGACAAAACCATTACCTGAGCTGTGAAGTGCAGTGATCACCAGCTAACTCTCTCAGGTTATAATCTTGGGCAGGATTATGGGGGAGCTAAATAGTTACGTGGCTTTATTTGTTATTATTATCAAAATAATTCATTAATTCCTACATTAAATTAAATAATACAAAAAATGGAGAAGATTAAAATGTTACTGAAACTCTTTTGAAACAACGTGACGATGACGTAACTCACATGCGTTATCTAAGGTGTAGACGCCGTAAAAGTCACCAGCAGACAGAGCCTTCCCCGGTACCACCCTAAAGTTACCGAATTTAGTACTGATGATGCACCGGCCATGGCCATTGCGGCCATCACTACCAACAGAACCATCACCATCCACACCACCACCATCACAATGTCTCTCCCTGCCATCATGGTACTGTGGTTCCTCCCTGGAAATGATGACGTGTTGCTTCAGAGGGATTTCAACTTCAGAAATATTGACTGGGAAAACATTGTAGGTAACTTTGAATCTGACGACTTCCTAGACGCAGTACAGGGCAATTTTTTTAAACAACTAATTACAGAACCTACTAGAGGTGACAATATATTAGACCTAGTATTAACAAACAAAGAAAATATTATCAGAGATATCACAGTAGGGGAAGAACTAGGTAACAGTGATCACAGAGAAATCAGGTTCACCCTAAATTGGGAAACGAAAAATAATGACAATATGGTCAGAGTCCCAAACTTTTGGTTGACGGATTATCAGGGGTTAAGAAGGTACCTAGGTGAGGTCACCTGGGAACAGTCACGTCAGTTCCCAGTAGGAAGGGGTGAGGTCATAGATGACACAACAATTGATCATGACTATAATATATTCACTAGTATACTACATAAAGCACAAGAACAAAATATACCATACAGAAAAATTAGGTCAAATAAGAATGAGGCCAAGGTGGATGACCAAAAAATTTAAACATGACTTAAAACAGGAATTTATAAGAAATTAGAGGGAGCGGAGGAGCAGCTCAGATATAGGTATAATGAACAATCTGGGAATGTTAAAAAAAATGTAAGGAAGGCAAAGAGGGACTAAGAAGTCAGGATAGCAAGAGAATCCAAGGCGAATCCCAAGGAATTTTTCCATGTATATAGGACAAAGGTCAAGGACAAAGTGGGACCTTTAAAGTCAGAGAGAGGGGAAGTGTAAGGGCGGAAACGATCTCCCTGCTCATTACCGCTGCTAACTCTCTCGTTTGCTGGTGCGGACAACACTTAGGGCGGTTGGACAGAGGTGAGAATGGCAGCTGCTACCCGTGTCACAGGCAGATTCACCCCAGCCGCCATACAGTCACTATCTAGCTACCCCGCTGTTCGTCATATTCTGGCTGTGCTCTCATCATAGGTCCTGGACTCGTGGGCTGTGTCCCCAGACCTTCACTTATCGACTGTCAATTCTCTGGTCACCTACCACTACCACATACCACGACCGTCAGTTCATCTCATTCCGTCTGTGTCCCGGTGTTCTCCTGCCATTTCAAGACGTCGCTGAGTGTGGAGTTGAATTGACGCTTCCCTACCCTGAGTGTGGATCACCCTGTTCCAGAACCTTCCCCCAGGGCCACTGCCGTAGGAAATATCTGTTCATTGTTTTAGTCTATGGTTGTTTGATTCCATTAATTGCTGACTCCCCTTTATTGTTCGATTCTATCAATTGTTGACTCCAATTAATTGTTTGAATCCATTAATTGCTGACTCCCATTAATTGTTTGATTCCTTTAATTGTTTGCTTCCCTTAATTGATTAACTCCATTAACTATTGGCGGCATTAATTGTTTGACTCCCGTAATTATTTGATGTTTGTTGAGTGGTGTCAGAGATTTGTGTTATATATTTTTTATAGTAAAGAGATGTCAATCTCAAACGGTTGTTTGCTTTTCCTCAGAAAACCATGGTCCTTGACTTTCCTTTATTAAGAACCTGATTAGTCTGGTAAGGGATTTCAATCCCTTATTCCCAGGCCTTTACAGGAAGTGATCGATGATAGTGAGAAAATAAGCAAAGCATTAAACAGCCACTTCTTATCAGTTTTCACAGAAGAAATTCACGAGGAAATTCCAGAGGTGGAACTGATATTTAGGGTAAATGAAGAAGAGAAATTAAAGAATATTACTATTAGAAAAGAAGATGTTCTAAAGAAGATAAATAAATTAAAGAAGACAAAATCCCCAGGGGCAGATGAAGTTTTCCCTCGAGTTTTGAAAGAGTGAGGAATAGATTAGCGGACCCCTCGTAAATTTATTAACAAAATCATTAGACACGGGAGTTGTGCCAGACTTGTGGAATCAGGCAAATGTAGTAAACATAATCAAAAAGGGAGACAGAGCATCAGCGTCAAATTACCGGCTCAACATGGGTTTACAAAGGGAAAATCTTGTATACGAAATCTGCTAACGTTTTTTAGGAAAGTCTTCGAGGTAGTAGGTAATAACGAAAATTATGATGTTATTTACTTAGACTTTAGCAAAGCGGTTGACAGAGTACCGCATCAGAGGCTTCTGAGAAAAGTTAAGGCTCATGGTATCGAGGGGAAAGTTTTAAATTGGATAAAATCATGGCTCACCGATATAACACAGAGGGTCAAGGTAGATGGTGTTAAATGTGAGTGGGGCTGTGTAACAAGTGGGGTTCCCCAGGGGTCAGTACTAGGCCCACTCTTGTTCATAATCTACATAAACGATCTAGATACTGGGATCAGCAGTGACATAAGCAAGTTTGCGGATGACACCAAAATAGGGGGGCAGATTAATTCAGGGCAGGAAGTAAATGCACTACAGGAGGATTTAAATAAACTGCATCAGTGGTCAGAAATATGGCAAATGAAATTCAATACCAACAAGTGCAGCGTACTTAATATTGGAAAAACAAATACTGTCAATGTATACAGCTTAACAACATCAACCTAGAGAAGTCAACTTGTGAAAGGAGACTTAGGGGTCCTTGTAAGTCCGGACCTACTGCCTAGAAATCAGTGCGTTAATATTTGAAATAAGACAAACAGAGTATTAGGTTTTATATCTAGAAGTGTAAGTAATAAGAGTGCAGAGGTCTTATTGCAACTATATCTTACGCTAGTCAGGCCGCACCTCGATTATGCTGTTCAGTTCTGGTGCCCTTATTATGGAATGGATATCAATTCACTGGAGTCGGTGCAGCGAAAAATGACGAAAATGATTCCGGGAATTAGAAACCTTCCATATCAAGATATACTAAAGAAACCAAACTTGCATTCCCTAGAAAGACGAAGAGTGCGGGGAGATTTGATAGAAGTATTTAAGTGGGTGAAAGGAATCAATAGAGGAGATATACAGTAGATAAAGTTTTTATAATATCCGAGCAGGATAAGACTCGTAGCAACGGATTTAAGTTGGATAAGTTTAGGTTTAGGAGGGAGATAGGAGGGAACTGGTTCATAAATAGGGTGGTAGACGAGTGGAACAAGCTTAGCAACTTTGTAGTAAGTGCTGGAACGCTGGAAAGTTTTAAAAGGAGGCTAAATAGATCCATGGATGATAGGAAGTGGTAGTAACTCTCGACAGGAGCTGCCATGCACAGCCCAGCCGGCCTATTGCAGACTCCTTATTTTCAAATGTTCTTATGTTCTTAGGTACACCTGAAGCACACGATGACCTCAACAACAACTTATATGGCCGCCATTGTATATCAGTTTCCGTCTCTTTTATATTTCGTATTTTCAAGATATTATTGTATTCTATTATTACTATAATTTCTTTCACTACCTTTTTTTTAGATGTTAAAATTTGCAAATATTACCAAAATGGTAAAAGTTATTAGCAATAGTTACCTGAGTTGCTGTAATTAATATGTAAATACCGATTTGAATTATATATAGGCTTGGATAATGACACATACACACACACACACACACACACACACACACACACACACACACAGAGGACAAATTCATTTTTAAATTACAAATAAAACTCATTTACAACAACTTCAGTTCCTTTGTCGCCAGGCAGATAACAGTCACGCACCCACAGGAAGGTTGATAGACGGTGTTCATTGTAATAGCGTGTTAGTTTCATCTGTTTTGCAATGCGCCATTTTCTTCATAAATACACAATGAGGTAGCGACAAGACATTGGCGTGACTGGTCATGTGTGTGTGTGTGAGCGAGTGACAGCTTGGGTGTGGTTGATAGCATAGGTTTAAATGATAGTGTGGGTATGAGTGATAACGTGTGTGTGTGACTGATAGCGTGGGTGTGACTGACAGCGTGGGCGTGACTGATAGTGTGGGTGTTACTTATAGTGTGGGCGTGACTGACAGCGTGGGCGTGACTGACAGCGTGGGTGTGAAACTTGGCGTGGGTGTGATTGATAGTGTGGATGTGACTGATAGCGTGGGTGTGACTGATAACGTGTGCGTGACTGATAACGTAGGCGTGACTGATGGTGTGGGCGTGGTTAATAGTGGGGCGTGATTGATAGAGCGGGCGTTCCTGATAGTTTTTTTTTTACGGGAATTAGCCCACCTGGGCACAGGTCAAACGATCCACAACGGAGCCTGGGGAGCGAAAAAAAACCGGAAAGAAATTGTAAATATAGAAAAAAAGGTTATACTGTATTAATCTACCCCACAAAGATGCCGGAAAACCAGCTTTTTAAAGTGAGACATTGTAAGAGCATGGAAACACAGAAGAAGGCAGAGCATTCCACAGCTTGGCTGTGTGAGGAAAGAAGGAGATACTATAACGGGTTATTCTCGTGTGACCGACATCCACAGAGAAATGGTGGGTCTAGCGTGTTGCTAGGGATACCCAAAGAGTGTTCTATACTACTGAGGGTATACACAAACACTTGTTGTCTTAAAAGTAGGTTCTATTCTCGTACGGGAGATATATATACAATAGGACGCAGAAGCCCGCGGTCACGCCACGAGGACTCTGTCTTCTCTCTTTTCATCTATCTATGTATTACTACGCGCTGGCCTGTACAGATGCCAGCATTCACAAGCTGAATACATAAAGTATAAATGTGATAATTTATATACATAATATGGTGCACAATAAATGGGAATATTACATAGAATTAATACATGTTCTGTAATACTGTACTATACATAATTAATAAGAGTAATATAAGAGTAATATAATAATATACAGCTGAAGGTACTACTTTGTGTCCATATATATCATACAGTGGGCACCGCGGGCAAGACGTGTGTTACGAGCCAACGGCCTTGCCGGCGGTACACAGGATGCCAAATCCACTGAACATTGCCCGCTAAAGTACCTGTAAAAGAGAGAGAGTGAAGCAACATTGCGGCGAAGAGAAAGGGAAGAGAGATTGTCGACTAAAGGAGGAGAGTTAATAAGACGAAATGCCTTTGATTCTACCCTAACTAATAGTTGGACAGAAGAAGAGCCACCCCAGATATGAGAGCAGTACTCCAAGTTAGGACGAATGAATCTCTTATATACTTGGAACAACTGCTCAGGAATGAAGTAGCTGCGGCATCTGTACAGCATTCCCAACTTTCGGGAGGCAGCTTTAGTTATACTAAGGATGTGTGATTTCTGGGACATATTGGAGGAAATGGTGAGGCCTAACATATTTATTTCAGAATTTGGGAGGATGATAGCGTCCTGAAATGTAATTGGTGGGAGATCATCTAATTTACAAAATGTAATTGGTAAATATTGAGTTTTATTACTATTGAACTTAACCAAGTTTGTATCCCCCATTCAGAGATGCTGCACAGATCCGCGTTGATAGAAGTAATGATATCAGTTCTAGAAACAGATCTAGTTTGAGAGTTAGGAGGAAGGGGAAAATGTGAGGAAGTGAAGAGTAGAATCATCGACGTAAGAATGGATAGAATGGAAGTAAATCATTGATAAAAAGAAGGAAGAGAGTTGGTGAAAGAACAGAACCCTGTTGGACGCCACTATTGGTAGAGAAAGAGCGAGAAATCGATCTCTCGACAACAACTGCCATGGATCGGTTCTCAAGGAAGCTAGAGATGAGAGAACAAAGTGGGGGAGAGAAACCAAAAGAGGGAAGTTTAGATAGCAAAGACTTGTGCCATGCCCTGTCAAATGCTTTGGAGATGTCGAGGGCCACGACAAAAGTTTCCCCATAGTCCCTAAGAAAGGATGACCAAAGATGGGTACAATAGGAGAGCAGATCACCAATAGATCTCGCCTGGCGAAAGCCATACTGGTGATCCTACAAAAGGGAAAGGCGTTCAAGGTGACGGAGAAAATGGGAGTTCAAGATAGTTTCGAAAATCTTTGAGAGGGATGAAGTTAGGGCAATGGGGCGATAGTTAGAGGGATTAGAATGGTCACCCTTCTTCGGGATGGGCCGAACCAAGGCATGCTTCCAAGAAGAAGGAAAATTTTTGGTTTTGAGGCAAAGGCGAAAGAGGCGAGCAAGCACAGGGGCCAGGGCTTCAGCACATTCCCTCAGAACACGAGGGGGTATTCCGTCAGGTCCATGCGCCTTACTCACATCCAACCTGGATAACACACCGGCAACCCTGCGAGTGGAGATTATAGGAAAGTGCATAGGTTCAGTAGGAGGTGCAGGGGTAGGAGGGATAGAGTGGGAATCGTCTAAGGTGGAATTAGAGGAGAATAAGGTGCCAAAGAGGTTGGCTTTCTCAGGGGGAGAGTTGGCTATAGAGTTATTAGAACGGAAGAGGGGAGGAAAAGAAGGCGTGCAGAAGTTGTTACAGATGTTTTTAGTTAAGGACCAGAAGGATTTACTAGAGGAAGAATTAGTCAGGACAGCAGTCTTTCTTTTAATAAAATTCCGCTTGGCCCTACGAAGAATAGCCTTACAACGATTCCTAGAAGTAATGAAAGAGGTGTGGGGAATAAGAGAAGGAGATAGTTTCATAGCTCGATATGCCCTATCTCTCACCCTGCAAGCAAGAGAGCAGGAGCGATCAAACCATGATTGTAATGTGAAAGTTTTGGTAGAAGATGGGATAAATGCACTCATGCAGCCCCGTATAACCCCAGCAATGCTGTCAGCACATACTGAGGCATCCCGAGTGGAAAAGCAACATTCATCCCAAGGAAAGTCGGTGAAGATTTCTCGCAAGGATTGCTAGCTTGCCCTCCGATAGTGCCATAGTTGACGTTTAGAGGGGGGTGGGGGAGGTGGTCGTGCCCAGTTTCATTTAATAGAAATAAGGTTGTGATCAGAAGACCCTAAGGGGGCAAAAATTGAATATGAATAGTGTGAGGGGTTAGAGGTAAAACAAAGATCCAGAATGTTAGCAAGTTGATCGTGTCGATCAGGAACGCGTGTAGGGTGTTTGATTATTTGTTCCTAATCATTAAGTAAGGAAAAAGAGAGTGCCTCAGCTCCACCTGGGTCATCCCTTGCAGAGCCAAGCCACTCTCTGTGATGTACACTGAAATCCCCTAGGTAGAGGATCTCGGTGTTGGGGTGTGTGGATAGCAACGACTCTTGGCAAGAAGTGAGATAGTCAAAGAGTTCGAAATAGTTGGTAGAGTTGAGAGAACAGTATAGGAAACAAAGAAAAATAGTCACAGTTGGTAGAGATATTTTGAGCCAGATGACATCATAAAGGGGAAATTCAAGATACGTGAATTCGGGCTATAGGTGTACGTGTGTTGCAGTAGGCGCATACACCTCCCTTAGAACGGAAGCAGGTATAAAGGTTGTAGTTAGAGACTTGAAAAGGTTTGGGTGAAGCTGCTTTGGTCAGTTGAAGTTCGGAGAGTAGTAAGAGGTCGGGTGAAGAGGTTGATAGATGGTGCTCCACAGAAGAAAAATTGGATCTCAGTCCGCGAATGTTGGAAAAAAGCCGATCCTCCATCAACCGTGGTGGCGTCAGTTGAGGCCCCAGTAGCTTGATGATGATCAGATCGGCCCTGGGGTCCACAACCTTCCCGACCAGTGGGACCCATCCGAGAAGGCCCCGCTTCAGTATTAATATCAACTGACATAGGATAATAAAATAGAATAATTAAAACAGATCAAGAATGAGTAAGGTTTTAGTTGTGGTGTTGTCAATAGTAAGAGAGACAGTTGAGACCCTGCAATTGTGTGTAAATGAGGCAGAAAGTCAGATCAGCAACCTGGGACTTGGTCACAATTTTCGTGATGTCATATGGTAGCAGGGTCTACCATTAGACAACACATTATGCTTCCAATATCTTCCCAGGCGGTAGTACCTCCCTGTTTGGTAGCTGCCTACTACCTACTACCTGTAGGCATAACTGATAGCGTGGGCGTGACTGATAGGGTGGGTGTGACTGATAGTATGGGCGTGACTGATAGCGAGGTTGTGACTAATAGCGTGGGTGTAACTGGTATTGTGGGTGTGACTGATAGCGTGGGCGTGACTGATAGTATGGGCGTGACTGATAGCGAGGTTGTGACTAATAGCGTGGGCGTGACTGATAGTATGGGCGTGACTGATAGCGAGGTTGTGACTAATAGCGTGGGGGTGGTTGATATTGTGGCCGTGACTGATATTGTGGGTGTGATTGATAGTGTGGGTGTGACTGATAGCGTGGGCGTGATTGATAATAATGTGGTTGTGACTGATAGCGTGGGCATTGACTGATAGTGTGGGCGTGACTGATAGCGTTGGTGTGACTGATAGCGTGGTCGTGACTGATAGCGTGGGCGTGACTGATAGCGTGGGTGTGACTGATAGCGTGGGTGTGGTTGATAGTGTGGGCGTGGATGATAGCAAGGTTGTGATAATATTGTGGGTGTGACTGACAGCGTGGGTGTGACTGATTGTGTGGAAGTGACTGATAGGGTAGGAGTGACTAATAGCATGGATGTGACTGATAGCTTTGTGTTTATTTTGTGCTGTGTGATGTGTTGTGTGCTGTGCTGTGCTGTGTTGTGTGCTGTGCTGTGTTGTGTGCTGTGCTGTGTTGTGTGCTGTGCTGTGCTGTGCTGTGCTGTGCTGTGTTGTGCTGTTAGTTGTGTGTTCTGTGTCGTGTCGTCTGTGTCTCGTTATCACCTGTGCCCTGTTAACATGTTTTCTTGTTTCTCGTACCGTTGATCATTACTGAATTTGTATATTTCTTGTTCATTATTATGTACAAGAAGTCTTATGATAAAACAACACTAAGCTCAGATGGTCTACTATGCCTACTATTTCAGACGACAAGTTTTAGTATTTTGTCACTAGTAATAATAATAATAGTTTTACAGTCCACTATGTACCTCATTTACGATATTTTGTCTTAATATTAGTTATATTTTTCTATAGAATGGAGTATTAATAAATATTTTTTTATTTCTGTTCCTAAAGCAAAGATAACCTAGCATTGTGGACTATAATTATTACCAAACTCACAACTAACACTATAACTCTGTTGAGGGTTCCCTCCTATGCAAACGTACTTAATATTTTACTTACTTGTTTACTTACTAACTTATTTCTTTCTTATCTTATCCTTGTTAGGTCACGAGAACTTAACACATAATTACCTTTAATCCTAACTTACAGCTTGGACAAGTTCCTCTCTTCCCGACACACCTGCGATAACTTGCTTGTGTCGCCAGTAGAACAGACCTTACCAGCTCACTACCAAATGCTATACTCAACACGTTAATGAGTGCCATGTTACTATTGAGTGCCACACCCAGAAGATTATCCCAGCCTATTACATTTCACACACACACACACACACACACACACACACACACACACACACACACACACACACACACACACACACACACACACACACACACACGCACCCCTAAGCACACAAACCTTACAAAACACTCGACGCAAATTGATCCGTGGAATTACACCAGCTCGAGAATGTATAACTATATACTGTTATTTTCTTTTTCTTTTTCCTAGCATTGAATCTCCTCCTAGACGATTGCTCATCAAAGTCTGTTATTATAAAATCCAAGAATGTAATCTTTACTTGAAAGTAATATCTGAACCTTCCATTATTGAGAATGTTCAGGGGGTCTCCAGCCATTATAAAAAGCATTACTGCAGAACGGTTTTTTGTGGCTCTCACCTGAACGGTTTGAAATGTCATTTACGTATTTTAAAACCCAGGTTATTCGGACCCTCAGACCCCCGGGAACCATTACCCTATTTCGCGGTAGTACATTTGGGTTGTGTACAAGCGAGTATATACAATATTTACACACACTTGTATTGTACTAACATGTATATTGATTTAATTTGTCATTTAGCTGGTCGTGTTCCACCAGGAGAGTGTTGATGACTCACCTGGTGAATACCTGTTGATCATACCTGGACCTAGGTCTGGTAACCTTACTTATTAATACAAGTACAACAAACACTTCGACTACTACTAATATTACAGCTACTACTACTATTTTACGGCCAACAACCTCCCTGTATAGGCATACTTTTTACACCACTTTATTACCTGACTATCCTCATACAAAGGTATCTACCCGAACTGAGTTAGTTAAGCCACAAATGTCTGCGACATTCTGTGACTATTGCCTCAAAGTCTATCCATATCTGTGTTTGTTGTTGGGTTAAGGACTGATGATCTGATTTTGTGTCTCTGGGGCACAGCAGAGCCTACCTGAGCAGTGAAAAGCATAGACGACCCCTAATAATAATAATGGTTGCTCCTTGTGTAACGAAAATGGCCGGCCCAAGGGCTACCGAGACGTGAATTTGTTTTAGGTGAAAAAGTTGTCACCAACACAGCAGCCACACCCTAAGTTAACGAGTTGCATGACCCAGTGTCAAAGAATAGTCCGAGAAGACCGGACAACTCGCCAACTGCACTGGCTAACCATTACCCCGGAACACGTTCCACAATTCGATCAACATCCAGGTCCCCAATTACTGCTGGGTAGATAGAGGCAAATGGCGTAAAGAACTTGCCATAGTTTCATCCTACCTGGGGATCGAGCCCGGGTCCGCCTGCTTGTGAGGCGAGCATGCTGACCATTACACCACAGGTCGCGACGTTGCTTCGGGGGGAGGGGGGGGGGTGCGTCTGTTCTGATAACACCTCGCCCAGTCTGGCATACAAGCATATTTGCACTAGGTCCCATCTCGCCCGATGTTCCGTTCCTCCTGTGTGCAGCCTAGACACACAGGTCACGGTGAAATGTGGCCAGGGGATCAAAGATGCTGATGTCAAAGAAGGCTCACTGTCCCATCGTCTAGAACCCTTGGGCACTGACGTCTACACTGGCTTCATTGGTTATGTTGGCAGTCCAGTGGAGGAAGCGTCCACTGTCCAGTGGGAGGAGGGTCGGTTCCATAGTGACGCCAAGGAAGTTTTCCATTAGAATATTTTTACAGTGAGGTCCCTTACTTCATCGTGCGTCATGCATACGAAACCTTGCATCTTTCACACCATGACGTAGTTGATGTCGTAGGGTGTTCCACACACGCACTGGCCGGGCATGCCTTCCGCTGGTCAACCATACCTTAGAATTGTTGTTGGATAAGGCTGAAGCCCTTTGCTTTTATCGGTAACATTGTTAGACAGTTTGAGACATCCACCTACTGTGCAACGACTACTTTTCTGTGCAAGTTTTCTGACAGTTGTTGAAGTTTTTCGTTTTGTGTGTGCGGCTGTTCTGTCATAATGGAACGTCGGATTTTGTGTAGTTGGTTGGTGACTGCCTCACTTACAGCATTTTGAACTAGTACTACTACGGCTGCATCACAACCACAGCGACTTGTTACCTGGTGTTAGCTATTCATCATCACAAACAACGAAAATAAATACCTATCAGCATTACTACAGGTTAAGTACCATATTAACTTGCTGTTAGAACAACCAGAATTAATATTATCTCTATATAACTGAATAACCATGTTACATATTTCTTATCAACATTATACACTGTGGTCTATTTAAGTAAAATAATTTTATACAGTGTTGATTGAGGTTATGTAATTATAGGAGTATAAGATACAATAAGGCTTATAATTAACTACATTGAATGTTATGTTAAAAAAATTACTACAGCATTGGGTATTAATTACTAAAGTACAGTATATATAGGAATATACTATAATTATTAAAGCATATTATATATTCACATTATATAATTACTGCAATATATAATATATTAAGTTCATAGAATATATATATATATATATATATATATATATATATATATATATATATATATATATATATATATATATATATATATATATATATATATATATATATATATATATATATATATATATATATATATATATATATACAATTAAAAGATTAAGTTACCATACTAATATTATAACATTATCGAGTAATTATATGTGCAGTAATGTGAACATACATAACTCTACCAACACTTACATTTTCTACTATAATTTTTACCTAATACAAAACACACAATATATTGGTTAGTCTAAGTTATTGTAAGACTCACTTTGTAAACTGTGTGTGTGTGTGTGTGTGTGTGCGTGTGTGTGTATTAGTTGAGTATATGACCAAGAGTGTGTGTGTGTGTGTATGTGTTAGTTGAGTATATGACCATGTGTGTGTGTGTTAGTTGAGTGTGTGACCAAGTGTGTGTGTGTGTGTGTGTCTGTGTGTGTGTGTGTGTGTGTGTTAGTTGAGTATATGACCAAGTGTGTGTGTGTGTGTGTGTGTGTGTGTGTGTGTGTGTGTGTGTTAGTTGAGTGTGTGACTATGTGTGGGGTGTATGTGTGTGTGTGTGTTAGTTGAGGTGTGTGACCAAGTGTGTGTGTGTGTGTGTGTGTGTGTTAGGTTGAGTGTGTGACCAAGTGTGTGTGTCTGTGTGTGTGTGTGTGTGTAGTTGAGTGTGTGACCAAGTGTGTGGGTGTATGTGTGTGTGTGTGTTAGTTGAGTATATGACCAAGTGTGTGTGTGGACATTTCTACGTGTTGTCATAGTACTTTACTGTCACCTCGTACACTTGTCTTGCCTCACCCTCACTATGATTTCCCCTTTACTTCTTAATGTCCCTGTAATCCTTTAGTCCAACACACAACAAACGTGGGAGAGAAGCCAAGATAATACACATAAAGTAGGTTAATAATATTTATACGTCACTCACCGAACAACTTGACAACATAACACAACATCTTACAGAGTCTGGACAAACTTTATATTTTAAAATAAAATATATGGCAATATTTAGAGATTTTATGGATAATTCATTTATATTGAAGGCAACTATTGGAGGCAGAAGTTAACATGGGATAAAATAAGTCCCCAAAATGTGAATAATATAGACTATCATATATAGCATTATATTGTGGGTATATTATAGAGGCAATCTATACCACTGATATATGGGCGTGTTATAAGCTAATATACAGAGACAATAGATTATAGTTGAGGAGACGTGAATCACAGACAACATAGTGGTGGTCATCAGGCTACCACTATATCAGACTCAGAGGAATGTGAACTAGCTAACTACCAGTCCTGGCCAAATGGGTTAGCCTGACACAGTGGGTACAAAGCGTCCTGGAAATTGTATATCTGGAAGTTGAGGTTGCTATTCAGTATGACGGGAACAAAGTATAGAGAAACCATGCTTGTTTCTCCCGTTTCAATGATCTGTGATAGTGAGAATGGTGTTCCGTCGCCCCAAACTTCATCTCCGTTTTGAAACTTGAGTAGGTCAATCCTGAGCGTCATGTCTGATGAATAGATGGAAAAAGGTTGGTTTCACTACTGATACTACTATTACTACTACTACTACTATTAGTGCTGCTATTATTATTATCACTATTACTACTACTACTACTACTACTACTACTACTACTAGCGCTGCTATTATTATTATCTCTACTACTAATATTACTGTTGCAGCTGCTGCTGTAGCAATATTATTAATAATTATAGTAACAGCAGTAACTGTTTATCATTATTAATATCGTATTATTTGTATGAAATTATTACATGCATTATCCCTATATCATTAGTTGTATAAACATTCGAGGTCTTATATTTTTAATATTAAACAAATGCGTGTGTATTACCAGGCAATTTAGAGAACTTTATTACAAGTCCAGAAATTTATATAATTTTAGTAAAGACTGACGAACAAAGATGTTGATGTTTAGAGAGTGCATATGGCACGCACGCGCATACATACATACATATATATATATATATATATATATATATATATATATATATATATATATATATATATATATATATATATATATATATATATATATATATATATATATAATCAACAACCTCACCAGCAAGGAATCGAAATATAACAGAGTCTAGAACTGCTTCTAGTGTCCTTGTGGCCTAGCCGGTAAGCGTTCCCTAGTCACACCCAGTAGGTCGAGGGTTCGATTCCTTGCTGGTGAGGTCGTTGATTATATGTTCAAAGTCCGCGTGTTATATGGACTAAAAATGAAGTATATATATATATATATATATATATTTATATATATATATGCAAGTAAATCACTGTAGGTGCGCGTGATTCAGGTATATGCTGATAACCACAAGGAAAAAGAAAACACGAAGTTCCCAAGCGCTTTCGTGTAATTCACATCTTCAGGGGTGAGTCTGTACTCACCCCTGAAGATGTGAATTACACGAACGCTTGGGAACTTCTGTGTTTTCTTTTCCCTGTATATTGTATATATATATATATATATATATATATATATAATATATATATATATATATATATATATATATATATATATATATACTTGATAAAATCACACGGGAAAATGGAAACAACGGAGCACCTTAGCTTTCGTCTTTATTCAAGACATCTTCAGAGGCAACTGGACTACATGGACAGAGAGAGGCTTAAATATACACTTAAGAATATTTTGACTCTGCCCTATCGTAATGAATTTGTCCCGTTAGTTCGGTCCCTCAAGCTTCTAAATATTAATGTTGTTTTCAAGTATGACTCAACCATTACCAATATGTTAATAAGGAATAGCCCAAGTTTGAATGTAAATGGAAGTGTTTATTGTATTCCATGTAGCAAATGTAATTGTAATTATGTAGGTCAGACAGGAAAAACTCTGCAGCTCAGAATCAAACAACATAAGTATAATATCAAAACTGCATCTGAAAGCAGTGCCTTGTTCGTTCATGTTAGGAATAATAATCACCCCATTGCTTGGGAAAAAAGCTTAGAAGTATTCAAATCATCTTGTGTCACAGAAAGACTTCTGGTTGAAGCTAGTTTGATTAAGGAATTAAAATCAATAAACCTTAGTGATGGTCAGTTCAAAACTGATAATATGTTACATAAATTTATTTGTCAGTGGCCCAAGGTTAAAAATGCTTTGAAAACCTTTGATCTAGATGTATGATAGTTATTTTGTGGGTCCCTTTTTTCTGACCTGACCTGGTTAGTCACGTCACCACCCTTCTCTTAAGCTCCTCTACGTGTGTGTTGGTGTGTGGATTAGTGGATGTCATCATTATGACCTGACCTCATGTTTTTAAGGTCACCCTGTATATTTAAGCCTCTCTCTGTCCATGTAATCCAGTTGCCTCTGAAGATGTCTTGAATAAAGACGAAAGCTAAGGTACTCCGTTGTTTCCATTCTCCCGTGTGATTTTATCAAGATATATATATATATATATATATATATATATATATATATATATATATATATATATATATATATATATATATATATATATATATATATATATATATATATATATATATATATATATATATATATTTACCTAGCCCAGACATCCTCTTCTTCACAGCCTGGAAATGGTTATCGGTCTTGAGCAGTGCGAGGCGATGACCGGGGATCTTCTCACAGTCACTCTTGGCAGCTATGAGACTACTGGCCTGGGGCAGCACCAAGTACAAGAGGTTATCCTCTAACATCTCGTACATTACCGACTGGACAGACTCTGTGTACAATATATCGGAGGATTAATTCAGGCCGGTGATAGTTATAGATGTGTTAATATAAATCACTACCTCTCCTATACACCAAAACATTACAGGATGAATATAAGTGATCTTATAGATTTTAAGTATTTATGAGAAGAAAAATTAACAAAGCTACAGCAAAATAAAAAACTCAAAATTTTTATCTTAAAGCTAAACAAATTCAATATGAGCTAATTTGGGCGCTATAAACATTGAGGGCAGTCATCTGTTTCCTCCAAACATTTTGTACCATATCATACTGAACCTTTCCAACATCCTCTGGTGTCCTTTGCTCTAAAAATTATCCAAAGTTGCTAGTAGTGGTGGAATAAAGCTTAATTTTAGACATATCTACCAGAATAAAACTAACCTCTTTTTATAATAACTGTTTAAATCCGCCATTATTCTCACCTTGCCAGAAGATGTAGGTGGCATTTGGGTTGTCAGTGAAGGTAGAGTCCATGGGCACTTTCTCTGACAGGTGGCACTGTACCGTGTTGTTGGCACCATCTTCAGTCTCCAACACCACCGCCGACACACACCGCCTGGATGACCAACACGCCGTGCGACAACTGCCTGTACGAGCGATAGAATTTTCGTAAGGGTAACAAAAAATATTCAAATTATCCTCTCGCTAAGTCTTTTGAATTTCACTAAGACAAGGTAAGGTTAGGTTACGTTAGGTTAGGTTAGGCTACGTTAGGTTAGGGGTCTAAGTCCTGTGTGAAGGCTGAGGAAAGCCAGTACTCACAGATACTTGGTGGTGTAACATTCACGGTGTCATAAATGTCGTTGTCCTCAGAGATCATCTTGCCAGGTGCCAGTATCATGTTGCCGAACACTGTACTCTCTACCAGCAGGACGGAGGGATGTTCTGCTCTCACTGGGAACACCATCCACGACATAACCACTATCACCACCATCACCATTAACATCACCCTCCCTGCCATCATGGTGCTGTGAGTCCTCCCTGGAGATAGTGAGGAAGGGGGGGGGTGAAAGGTATAAGATCTGAGGTACAATATATGCTGAAGTCATCAATAACAACAAACATGACTGTCATATATCAGTACTTAAAGCAGCGTCTGGTGGGGCTGACTACTGGTTAGGTGTAACGCATGTATGAATAACTAAACAACCAAACAAAAACAAACAAACAAACAGCACTCGGGTCTGGGAGGAAGTGGCAGGGTTGATTTTGTCACCGATTCACTCACTAACGGAAATATCAGACATTACTGAGTGTTTTACCAGGGTGTAGGGAGACAGTCTACCTGGGTGTAGGGTGACAGTCTACCTGGGTGTAGGGTGACAGTCTACCTGGGTGTAGGGTGACAGTCTACCTGGGTGTAGGGTGACAGTCTACCTGGGTGTAGGGTGACAGTCTACCTGGGTGTAGGGTGACAGTCTACCTGGGTGTAGGGAGACAGTCTACCTGGGTGTAGGGTGACAGTCTACCTGGGTGTGGGGAAGACAGTCTACCCACCCTGGGTGTAGAGGTGACAGTCTACCTGGGTGTGACAGGGGCCCACCTGGGTGACAGTCTACCTGAGTGAGGGAGACAGTCTACCTGGGGTGTAGGGTGACAGTCTACCTGGGTGTGACAGTCTACTCTGGAGTGAGGTCTACCTGGGTGTAGGTGAACAGTCTACCTGGGTGAGGGGTGACAGTCTACCTGGGTGAGGGGTGACAGTCTACCTGGGTGAGGGATGACAGTCTACCTGGGTGTGGGTTGACAGTCTACCTGGGTGAGGGGTGACAGTCTACCTGGGTGTGGGTTGACAGTCTACCTGGGTGAGGGGTGACAGTCTACCTGGGTGAGGGGTGACAGTCTACCTTGGTGAGGGTTAACAGTCTACCTGGGTGTGGGTCGACAGTCTACCTGGGTGAGGGGTGACAGTCTACCTGGGTGTGGGAGACAGTCTACCTGGGTGTGGGTGACAGTCTACCTGGGTGTAGGGGTGACAGTCTACCTGGGTGTGGGTGACAGTCTACCTGGGTGTGGGGTGACAGTCTACCTGGGTGTGGGGTGACAGTCTACCTGGGTGTAGGTGACAGTCTACCTGGGTGTAGGGTGACAGTCTACCTGGGTGTAGGTGACAGTCTACCTGGGTGTGGGGTGACAGTCTACCTGGGTGTAGGGTGACAGTCTACCTGGGTGTGGGGTGACAGTCTACCTGGGTGTAGGGTGACAGTCTACCTGGGTGTGGGGTGACAGTCTACCTGGGTGTAGGGTGACAGTCTACCTGGGTGTGGGGTGACAGTCTACCTGGGTGTGGGGTGACAGTCTACCTGGGTGTGGGGTGACAGTCTACCTGGGTGTGGGGTGACAGTCTACCTGGGTGTAGGGGTGACAGTCTACCTGGGTGTAGGGTGACAGTCTACCTGGGTGTAGGGTGACAGTCTACCTGGTGAGGGTGACAGTCTACCTGGGTGTAGGGGTGACAGTCTACCTGGGTGTGGGGTGACAGTCTACCTGGGTGTGGGGTGACAGTCTACCTGGGTGTGGGGTGACAGTCTACCTGGGTGTGGGGTGACAGTCTACCTGGGTGTGGGGTGACAGTCTACCTGGGTTAGGGGTGACAGTCTACCTGGGTGTGGGGTGACAGTCTACCTGGGTGTGGAGTGACAGTCTACCTGGGTGTAGGGTGACAGTCTACCTGGGTGTAGGTGACAGTCTACCTGGGTGTGGGGTGACAGTCTACCTGGGTGTGGGGTGACAGTCTACCTGGGTGTGGGTGACAGTCTACCTGGGTGTAGGGGTGACAGTCTACCTGGGTGTAGGGTGACAGTCTACCTGGGTGTGGGGTGACAGTCTACCTGGGTGTGAGGGTGACAGTCTACCTGGGTGTAGGGTGACAGTCTACCTGGGTGTGGTGACAGTCTACCTGGGTGTGGGGTGACAGTCTACCTGGAGGGTGACAGTCTACCTGGGTTAGGTGACAGTCTACCCGGGTGTGGGGTGACAGTCTACCTGGGTGTAGGGTGACAGTCTACCTGGGTGTGGGGTGACAGTCTACCTGGGTGTGGGTGACAGTCTACCTGGGTGTAGGGTGACAGTCTACCTGGTGTGGGTGACAGTCTACCTGGGTGAGGGTTGACAGTCTACCTGGGTGTAGGGTGACAGTCTACCTAGGTGTAGGGTGACAGTCTACCTGAGTGTAGGGGTGACAGTCTACCTGGGTGTGGGGTGACAGTCTACCTGGGTGTGGGGTGACAGTCTACCTGGGTGTAGGGTGACAGTCTACCTGGGTGTAGGGTGACAGTCTACCTGGGTGTGGGGTGACAGTCTACCAGGGTGTGGGGTGACAGTCTACCTGGGTGTGGGTGACGGTCTACCTGAGTGAGGTGACAGTCTACCTGGGTGAGGGTGACAGTCTACCTGGGTGAGGTGACAGTCTACCTGGGTGAGGTGACAGTCTTCCTGGGTGGGGTGACAGTCTACTGGGTGAGGGATGACAGTCTACCTGGGTGTGGGTTGACAGTCTACCTGAGTGAGGGTGACAGTCTACCGGGTGTGGGTTGACAGTCTACCTGGGTGAGGGGGCAGTCTACCTTGGTGAGGGTAACAGTCTACCTGGGTGTGGGTCGACAGTCTACCTGGGTGAGGGGTGACAGTCTACCTGGGTGTGGGTGTCGGAGGTCAGAATGGATAAGAATATAAGAACACTTACCTGTCAACACCTGTAGCTAAATCCTTCCCAAGATGTGTGTCTTTACGAGCAGGTCAGGATAAGTGCCAAGCCGCTACTGAGTGCAGGTGCCAGGCCGCCACCACATACCTGTTCTTATTATATTGAAATATTATCACGAACAAAGTCACATCAAATATTCATAGACAAATATAAGTGAAAATTTAGTATTTAGGGCCAATTGCAAGAACAGTCGTTGGGTGTACTACGCCGTTTACGATGACCTTCTTGCCCTGATCTTGTTTCAGGAATACCACCCTTTTGAAGCTCTGGAGAGATCTCGAAGTTTCGATATTTTGAGTACAGCACTAGCTAATAATTCCCACCAGGAAACTTGTTTTGAGACTCCTCCAAAGCTTCGAAAAGTGCAGAATTCCACGTGTTAAAGGCGATATTGCTGAAAAAGACCAGGGCAAGGTCATCGTAAATGACGTCGTACACCCCATAACCGTTCTTGCAATTGTTTATATCTAAACAGTCGCAAGTTTAATTTATTCACAGAATTATATTGCAGTCTCCCTCGCCTCAACTCACCTCACTTCACATCACCTCATCTTACCCTTAATTCACCTCACCTTTCTCTCACCTCACTTTAACTTTACATCACCTGCCATTATTTTTCGTCACCTCACCTAATTAAAAAATATATATATATAATTCAAAATTCAAACCAGAAATGAAAGAAAACTATAAACAAGATTTTGTTTTTGTTGTTACAACAACAATAACAAAAACAAACAAATAGAATAACTACTTTTTTTTACCATCATACAAAGTTAAATACCAGGGGGTCCCCGGGTTACGAACGGGTTCCGTTCCTGAGGATGATTTGAAGCCGGAAATGTACGTAAGTAGGAACATATGGTATGTGTATACCGTACTTACAGAACAATGTTTAAAATGCCACTATATCAGAGCCTAAGTCCTTATATACATCTAAAATCACTTAATTAAAGAGAAAAGAAGAAATATAATTAAATTAGTGGCCCAGGTTAGTCTTCCTCACAAGTGAAATTGTCAAGCCTGGATAAGTCAAATATACTGTAAGATTAATTAGGGTCTAATATTTCCTCTAAGAAATAGACTAAAAAATAACCCAACATAACCTAACCTGGACTTAGACTTAGATTTGAGTTTTAACCTAACCTAACCTATTAATCTAATTTAACCTTTCAAGTCGTTGAGTAATTTTATACTGTAGAGCTCTTTCACACACACACACACACACACACACACACACACACACACACACACACACACACACACACACACACACACACACACACACACACACACACACACACACACACACACACACACACACACACACACACACACACACACACACACACACACACACACACACACACACACACACACACACACACACACACACACACACACACACACACACACACACACACACACACACACACACACACACACACACACACACACACACACACACACACACACACACACACACACACACACACACACACACACACACACACACACACACACACACACACACACACACACACAACACACACACACACACACACACACACACACACACACACACACACACACACACACACACACACACACACACACACACACACACACACACACACACACACACACACACACACACACACACACACACACACACACACACACACACACACACACACACACACACACACACACACACACACACACACACACACACACACACACACACACACACACACACACACACACACACACACACACACACACACACACACACACACACACACACACACACACACACACACACACACACACACACACACACACACACACACACACACACACACACACACACACACACACACACACACACACACACACACACACACACACACACACACACACACACTTCTACTACTTTGCTGTTACTCGGAATCGAGTATGACGATCATCCAGTTATGCTACAATGATATAAGTTATTAGGGATGTCACCTAGGTTGATGAGTTTTGGGGTAACTAAAGAGGCCGATAAAAGGACCGGCAGCGTCGTTCACATTCGTTGCACATATGGAGGGCTCCATCTGCGGGAGGGGTGGTGGCAGCGTCTTTCCAGCGTTGACGCTTGTCTGCCTCGGTTTGCAGTCGGGCTAACTCGAAAGCATTGATACCTTCTCGTGCGGTGCTCCTCCAAGCGTTACGATATAGAGTAATCGATCCCAGGTAAGGGGGTCGATTTGGCACTTTTTCAGGTTTGTCTTAAGACTATCCTTATACCCTTTCAATTGCCCTCCGGCGTTACATTTACCATTCGTTTGGTGACTGTTAAGAAGCTGCTTTGGCAGTCAACTGTCGTCCATGGATAATGGTAGCCTCGATGCTACTAAAGTTGGTGTCAGCAAGAATACTGGCATTTGGTCTCTTGTCTTCCCAGCGAAATCGGAGGATGGAACGTAGACTACGTTGGTGAAACTTTTCAAGTGCCTTGAAGTGCCTCCTGTATGTGACCCATGTCTCACTGCCATATAGTAGGGTGGGCAGGAACACTGCTCGATATACGTGCAGCTTTGTAGATAATTTCCTACAGCTGAAGACACGATTTCGGGGTCTGCCAAAGACTTGGGATGCACATCTGATCCGATGCTGAATCTCTTCATCGATGTTTGCGGTGGTGGACAGGTGGGAGCCGAGATACCGAAAGTGGGCAACATTAGAGAGGGTAGTGCCGTTAAGCTGGATGGATGGTGGAGGTGTCTGAGCCAGGGGCAGGTTGAAAGAGAATCTGAGTCTTACGTACATTCACCTCAAAGCCGAAGTGTGCATACGCGTCTGCGTAGGTATTCTGGATCTCTTGTATGTCGTGTTCAGTGTGAGCAAAAAGGGTGAGGTCGTCTGCATACTGAAATTCAGTAATGTAAGCTGTCGACACCTCTGTTCTTACCTGGAGTCGTCTTATGTTCAAAAGACCCCCTTCATCTGGCTACTCGATGTCCACCCCGCTGGCTAAATTTACACTGGCACAAGTAAGGAAGGCAGCCAAGAAAATGGAAAAGAGAGTTGGTGCCAGTACACACCCTTGTTTAACCCCCGTTTGGATGGGGAAGAACTCTGACTGGGTGCCGTTGTGCAGGACACTGCCGTTCATGCCATCGTGGAGTTGCCTCACAATGGCGATGAATTTTGGTGGACAGTCAAAACGGCTGAGGGCCAACCAGAGTACTTCTCTGTTGACCGAGTCGAAGGCCTTGGTTTGGTCGATGAAAGCCATGTACAGCTCCCGACGCTGTTCTCTATATCTGGCGGGCAGCAAAGATCACGTCAGTGGTGCCACGTGATATCTGTATATTATTAATGTAGAAATATTTACATGACCTTATTGCTAGAGGTCAGAGGTCATGAGACAGGTATATATTTAATGGATCGGAATCTAAGGTTGGGAAATATTCTGGTGACTATGTGGGTAAAAGGTCGAAGATTAAGCGATTGTGATAGAGAAAATACTGTACGAATATATATATATATATATGGTATAGTAAGTGAAACGTGGGTTGTATTGGCCGCAGACTTTTACAATACTGGTGCGCGCGCTCGCTCTCTCTCTCTCTCTCTCTCTCTCTCTCTCTCTCTCTCTCTCTCTCTCTCTCTCTCTCTCTCTCTCTTACTTTCTTTCTGTCTTTTCTTCCATTTAACCTCACCTCCTCCTCCTCCTCCTCTTCCTCCTTCCATTCTTTTACCTCTACTCTTTCTCTTCCTCCTCCTTCATTTCTGTCCACTCTTCTTAACTTACCTCTCCTTCTTTTTACTTTCCACATTGAGATTCTGGGAGGAAGTTTTATGCCTCAGGAAGAAGTCTGTTTAGGAGGACTCGGGCAATAATCTTCCCAGCTACGGAGAGCAGCGAGATCCCGCGGTAGTTGCCACAGTCTGACCGGTCTCCCTTGTTCTTTAAGACCTTGGGGGATTTCCTCCTTTCCCCATATATTCTCCAGGAGAGAGTGGAGACGGCTGGTAAGCAGAGGTCCCACTGCTTTATACAACTCGGCTGGGATTCCATCAGGCCCTGAGGCTTTGTTATTTTTCATCTGTTTGATGGCAGTAGCTACCTCATCCAGGGATGGAGGATAGCTGAGGTGGATCAGCTCTGGGTGCTGAGGGACCTGCTGGGTAGTCAGGACATCCACATCGGTGTTTCGGTCGAACAATGAATAGTTGAACTCTTTCCAGCGTTGAAGGAGGCCTTCATTGTCTTTAATTATGAAGTTAGCGTCAAATGAACAGAGGGGGGCTGTGCCACGAGTGACTGGCTCATAAAATGTTTTAGTGGAAATTAAAAATTCGCGCATCTTGTGCTGATCTGCAAGTTTTTATGCTTCACATGCTTATTGGACTTGATCATTCTCTAGGTCTAAAAGTTCCTTGACATATGCCGCACACACACACACACACACACACACACACACACACACACACACACACACACACACACACACACACACACACACACACACACACACACACACAGACACACACACACACACACACACACTCCCTTTACTCACACACACGCACACTCACACACACACACACACAAAAGTCTAATTTCTACTACAAAAACAATTTACAATAACTCACACCATAATGGCGTCCTAGCAGGACACCTTTACACACACTGAACCTATTTGCAGTTCATGGAGCCACCTGTTAACGATCTCACCTGGATATTTATTAAATAATGGATGGACATGAATATTTTGAACTTATTACTTCGAAAAATTAAAAGTCAAATAGACATTGTTAGATTAACTCTTGATACAGAGTAGGAATATAGTCTCTATGACACACACACACACACACATATGGATAATTGGATACATTTCACAGCCAGTGTGAGGGGGAGAGAAGGGGCCGGGAAATTGGTTGATAGGCAGTGTTGGGAGGAGCGGGTTGTGGGGGTCGGGAATTTGTTCGGGGCTAAAGGGATGGGGAGGGTTATTGAGTTACTTGTGCAGTTATTTAATATTTTTTTTTTACGGGTATAACCCACCCGGGCACAGGTCACTGACCCACATCGGGGCCTGGGGGGTGAAATAATAATAATAATTATTATTATTATTATTATTATTATTATTATTATTATTATTGTTATTATTATTTATATATATATATTTTTTTTTAATTCTATTTACTATGAACTATTTTTATTATTATTATTATTATTATTATTATTATTATTATTATTATTATTATTATTATTATTATTATTATTATTATTATTATTATTATTATTATTATTATTATTATTATTATTATTATTATTACTATTATTACTATTATTACTATTATTATTATTATTATTATTATTATTATTATTATAATAATAATAATAAGAAGAAGAAAGAAATACAAGAATAAAAAAGATCAAAGTAAGAAACAATATATATATGTTGTGTTGTCAAAGTAAGAGAAACAATTGAGACCTGTAATTGTGTGTAAATGAGACAGAAAGGCAGATCAGCAACCTGGGACTTCGTGATGCCATGTGGCAGCAGGGTCTACCATTAGACAAGACATTAAGCTTCCAATATCTTCCCAGGCGGTAGTACCTCCCTGTTTGGTAGCAGCCTACTACCTACTACCTGCAAACGTATAGATAACATTAAAGTGTGACTGACAATGATATGTCCATCAGCAGCATTTTCACATGTTACAAGTATTTCGTGTTTGGTGATAGTTTTAATAAAGATCACCATATAGAACGTCAATGCCTCCCATCTGTTGTCTGCTGGCGTTAGGGCGAGGTGACGTGACTTAAGGGGACGCCGGGGAGGAGAGGTCTCTGTGCGCTGGACAGGAGACAGTTACTCCACCATACTGTTGTGTTAAATATGAAATATTTAATCTCTGAATTCTGATACTTTACAATTGGTTGAAGTGTTATTGAGATTAACAAAAAATAAATAAATAAACGGCTATTGCATCCTGTCTACTATAGTGTCTGGACATAAGTCATGCTCTTCATGTCAACTTTGGGCCAAACCTGAGTCATGAGGAAATGTGCCATTGCTTGAAAAATAGTATTGATATGCGTTTTTTTTGCTACAACAATATACTGCACTATAGCCATATTAATGGAGTAAATATGTGTATAATGATCAGAGATGATGCTTCTCCCGTCGTGTAAGTGATATTTGGTAAACAGGTCATAAACTCGGTGATTTGACAGAAATGCAGTTGGTCAGAACCCGAGGCACCACGCCATTATCACAACACTTGACCTACACCATACTACCCTTTTATTCTAACGCTTCTTACACTTTGCTTGACGATTTCATAACAATAAAATAAACTGGTAGATTTATTCAAGTTATTGTTTCAGCTTTACATTGTCCGCTGCATGACAGGTATTATCCACTCCACATTAGATGTGTAACAGCTATCAGACCGAAGACTGATGACACCACAACTCATGTATTTATTTGGTGGGTCTCTGTGTGGATGCCTGGTCCAGGTTCGCTGGGGCTGGGACACAACAAGACTAGACTAACAGATGTATCATGGTTTTTATAGAGTGTTTATTATTTTATGTATTTATTACAAATAGCAGTTACTCGGCTCCCTATTTTAGACAAAGAAGCTTGTAAAACAATAACGTTGCCAGAGCAGAGAATGAAACATCAAGCTGACCTGGTCCCAGGCCGCCAGTTACACCTCACGTCTCACCGAGTGACTCACAGGTTTTGGATTCACGAGTCTATACTCTTGAGGTCCACACCTTACAGAGAGGGTGTATGGGAGGGCGCTGTGTTTTTGTCGGTAATGTCCCCAGCTGTACACACACATACACACAATATGTATATACAAACAATACCTCAGTAGTCGGGAAATCGAACCCTGGACCTCTGCGTGTGAACAAGGATCGCTACCACCGCGCCACAAGGACAACAAAAGCAATTCTAGGTTTTGTTATATTCCACACAAAGCCTGTTCATCGTGCTTGTTAAGCGCCGTGAACCTCTACTGGGGATTGCCCGTGCCAACTATGTGGTCGGAGGAGCATTTTACTGAATCCAGCCGGGAAACACGAGGCTACATATATATCTCATCAGTCCATAAAGCACGCGGACTGCCATATACAAGCAATTAATCCCTATGTCCTTTACTGAACAACAGGATCATGAAGAACCAGTAACAGAACAACAGGGGCAAGCAGAACATCTAACTGAACAGAAGAACCACATAGAACCAGCAATTGAATAACAGAACAGTTTAGAACCAGTGGATGAACAACAGCACTAAGGGAATGGGTCACCCTAGTTTACTTAAGTTGGTAATGAAAACAAGGAAAATGTTTACGTTTTCTCTAAAGGTAAAATAAGAGAGTACCGTAACCCCCAACTTAACTAGAACATACATACATACATACATACATACATACATAAATAAATACATACATACATACATACATACATACATATCAACCGAGTATGTATGTAAAACGTGAATGAAATATTAATATCAAGGAAACAAATTAGATTATAAAATTAATCGTAAACTCCCCATTATTTTCTATCAGTTCCTTGACTCGTTTATTATACCCCACAAAAGTTTATTAATATAAAAACAAAAGGAATATTGTCTCTCTCCATTGTCTTTCGTTTGTGTGTCTGTCCGTTAGTTCAAAATTCGTGTCCGTGTAATAACTTGAAAAATACTTGACGAAATAAAACGAAACTCGGTACACAGTTTAATGTTATAACTGTCTAGATTACGTTCAATAATCAGCTTCTTCCATATTTATTTACGAGAGTTATGGCCGTTGTCATCCTGGGAAATTCCAAAGCTGGCAAAATTTACCTTCACTGAATATAAATTATAATCTAATCAATTTATTATTACTTTTTTTCTGGTAGGGTTAAATAATTATACTTTCACGTTCACTCAAACATTTACTGGGGGGAAAACGTTTCATAATCTTCATAATTTGTGGCATTAAAGATGTGATGACATACAATGGCTTCAGCTGCGTAGAGGGTAGAATGGGAGGTGGGGGTGTGGGAGGATGGTAGGTGTTGGAGGGTGTGAGGGGGAGGTGGGAGGAGGAGATGTGGGGAGGAGGGGGGATGTGTGGAGAGAAGGTGGGGATGTGTGGAGAAAGGTGGGGATGTGTGGAAAGGTGGGGATGTGTGGAGAAGGTGGGGATGTGGGGAGAGGGGGAGGGTGTGGGGAGGGGGAGGTGTAAGGTGAGTGGTGGGGGTAGGTCTGGGTGAGGAAGGAGGGTGGGGAAGAGAAGGACTGTGTGTATAATTTTTCTTTTAAAAATATTTATCAAACATATAGTAAAAGATTTTATTTTCTCATTTAATAATATCATCACAGAGCACTATGTCCAATGTTTTTGGAGTGGTGTGACGAGGGGGAGAGGGAGGTGGTGAGTGGGTGAGAGGAAGTGTGGGAGGATGGGGGATTGAAGAGTGGAGGTGGAAGATGGGGAAGAGGGGGGGAGGGGGGTGAGTGTGTGTGTGTGTGTGTGTGTGTGTGTGTGTGTGTGTGTGTGTGTGTGTGTGTGTGTGTGTGTGTGTGTGTGTGTGTGTGTGTGTGTGTGTCAATAACTCACGAGACTTGACGGAACGAAACAACAAAATCCAACCATTATTTTCTTCACAGGATAATACAGTATCTCTCCCTCTCATACCTGCCGCCTTTTCAAAACATAATGAAAACTTTACAGAATGGTGGAGATATGATGGTGAGACAGGGCCTTGGGTATAGTCTCTTTCTCTCTCTCTTATCTTCTTGATACACTTTAATCATTACCACAAGTAGTAATAATTCTCTCTCTCTCTCTCTCTCTCTCTCTCTCTCTCTCTCTCTCTCTCTCTCTCTCTCTCATCTGGTTTACAAAAAAATAGGTTATTTCAGCATTCCGTATTTTCCTTTGAGGTCTGACGACATTCTTACTCATTCTGATCCACCTAAGGTCCTGTGATGTGTGCCAAATGCGTCTCTTTGGAAGCGGAGGCGACGAGACAGGGAATTGAATGAGGTGGGTAATGTGCCGTTTGAGGGGGAACTGTGAAGGAACTACTTGAAGTGAATGTCTGTGAAGGAACTACTTGAAGTGAATGTCTGTGAAGGAACTACTTGAAGTGAATGTTTGTGAAGGAACTACTTGAAGTGAATGTCTGTGAAGGAACACCTTGAAGTGAATGTCTGTGAAGGGACTACTCGAACTGCACAAATGAGGAGGAGACTACAGTACTTACAGAGGTGAAAGGAAAAACCGAGGCCCTCTACCATCAAGGAGAAAATTGTGTCACTGAGTTCAAGAGACACAGTGGTAATGTTGCTGTGGTGCAGTTTGTAAACACACGGTAAGAAAGAAGAAAAACAGCCAAGGTAGAGAAGAAGTAATGGTGGATAAGGCAATGTGTGGATAAAAAAAGAGTAAATGTTTTGATGATTCTTCGGTTAATTAAAATACTTAACTGCCATCAGGCGATAAGAATAATGGCGAGGAGTGTTTAAAGTGAAGGCTTATCGTCTACTTGCTTAACCCTTTCAGTTTACAATTCGGGTTAACAATTCGTGTGCAAAAAAAAAATATATAGTTCCATTAATAATAATTTTCTAGCATAGAATTAGAAACAAATTGAGACACCAGTAATTATTTCAGAATGAGGCCAAAATTAGCGATGTGAAATAATCATATTGTTAGTTGTATGGAGCATCAAACAACAACAAAATACATGTACATTATCTCTGTCTGAAAAAAAGCTTGCAGATGTTGCATAGAAATACATAATCTGTATAATACAGTATACATTATATCCGCAACTGAAGATAAAACATTGAATTTGTGTTGCACTGAAGAGATACAAACTTTGACTTTAACACTTACTTGTTTAACGATGGGGTTGTGTTCCTGAAAACATAAAGGGGAAAAAATTATCGCTAAACAAGAGATAAGAGAGATAGTCGGTGTTCAGGGAAATTGTTCACTTCAATATACTGTATTTACCAATAATTTGTGGTGAAAATGACAAATTTCAGTCGCGTACAGTAAAGTAACACTCACGTCAGAAGCAAAGTCATCATCATGGTCTTCTCCGAGGCTGGAAGACTACAGTACTGTTGACTGTGCCGCCGGCATGTCACTCACTCTCCGCATAGGAAAATGTGCCTCCTTAATGATGCTCTAAACTGTTGACTGCACAAGGCAATGTAGTTTAACTCTTCACCGCTCTCGGGGCGCTGTATAATGTTAAGGGAGGCAAAACAGCAGTACCCTTACCCCCCAAAATGTCAAAGTTCACTCACTTTACATGATATCACAATATGCAAATAGTCCATACAGTACTCAGTAGCCTGTAAAAATAACAATGATAACAGCAATAATAACGATACATAGTGATCACTGTGATAGTTTACGAAGCAATAACAGTGAAGCACAGAAGACAACGACAGGCAGTAAACTCTTAGTACACGGCGTGGGTGGGGAGGTGGTGCGCGGGTATCATAACAAGCGACAGTAGAGAAGCAAAAATGGAACATAGAATATCCAATTTTTCCCACTGTCCTCCTGAGTTTTTCTGCCTTCCCAGTGAGACGAGATATTGCGAACACGAGTTTAGAAATAACGTTAAAACAGAAACGGTGCTAAAAATTTTATATTGCTAAACCGAATTACTGTTTAAGTGAATGAACACGAAACAACGGATACCTGTGAACATAAATAAATACATATATACTTCATATGTACCTGAACAAAAAACACTTACATTTGTATTGTACTAAAATATATGAACCTTACCTCCATCTGAAAACAAACAAACAAACAAACACTACAGTACCTCAATAACAACAATCTAAGTGTTAGTTATACTTTTAATTAAACCAAAACATTGTAACCAAACCTATCCTAACCTAACCTAACCTCACAGCTAACATCGCTACAAGCCTTGATTTATTTCAGTACCTGACGTTACCACCGCTAGGTTCCCAGTACTGAAAGGTCAGCAGTGTTAGTAATATGCATGCAATAAAACAATAAAATAAAAAGTATGCTTCCAGATAAAGCAAGGCTCAGGAATTAAATTTCTTAACTATGTAAATATTGTATTAGTAGATTTTTAATCCCCGGAACTAGTCATAACTTTGAATTTGCATATTATAAAACTGTTCCCTATTATTAATCAGAGTACCGTCCTCATATGTAAGGGTTGGCGACCATAGTCCTCCACTCTGAACGTTTTCGGGTTGTTCCCTATTATGATTAATTAATGATATATTGCATCTGTAAAACTGACACAATGTGCACTTACCTTATTCTGGTGTCTCAACCTGTAAAAACATAAACCATTCTTAAATACAAGGAATAATTAAAACTGTTAAATCAACTTTTGTATATATATATATATATATATATATATATATATATATATATATATATATATATATATATATATATATATATATATATATATATATATATATATATATATATATATATGTATATGTGTATATATGTATATAAATTTGAGACTACCGCCATGATAAATCATATAGGGTAAACTTATTATTTCCTCTAACATATTTCAGGTACTCATGACTTTCATCACTAAAAATTTCTTAAAATTTTATAAATTTTCCATATAGGCCTATAGTTCATATAATGTTTAATATCCACTAATGATTAGTGCAGTTGAGTACTTAACGTTCATTCTTCAGGTATTAAAGTCATTCAGTCTTGACAAATTCAGAAAAATATGTTGACAATATGTTAAGATACGGTTCGTCACTTGATACTTACTACTAGAAAACTGACTCTATAACTAAAGAATATGGAAACCCCAATAGAAATAGGAAGGCGGGGAGGAGGGGATATATCATGCCCAAACACTGTCTGCACCCGAGATATATACTGTACTATATCATGCCCAAACACTGTCTGCACCCGAGATATATACTGTACTATATCATGCCCAAACACTGTCTGCACCCGAGATATATACTGTACTATATCATGCCCAAACACTGTCTGCACCCGAGATATATACTGTACTATATCATGCCCAAACACTGTCTGCATTCGAGATATATACTGTACTATATCATGCCCAAACACTGTCTGCACTCCGAGATATATACTGCACTATATCATGCCCAAACACTGTCGCACCCGAGATATATATCTGTACTATATCATGCCCAAACACTGTCTGCACCCGAGATATATACTGTACTATATCATGCCAAACACTGTCTGCACCGAGATATATACTGTACTATATCATGCCCAAACACTGTCTGCACCGAGAGATATATACTGTACTATATCATGCCCAAACACTGTCTGCACCCGGAGATATATACTGTATATATCATGCCCAAACACTGTCTGCACCCGAGATATATACTGTACATGGCAGAAGATACAAGATTTTGCCCCAAATAGTCAATACACTCCCTAGTAGAGTCAATCACACTGCCCCATTGTTTCTAACATGATGACTGAAATGTATCCATCTTACTGTGTCCTTAACCTAAAAAAAAAAAGATCTAAATTTTTAGGTAATAGAAGTTTTTTTCAGGTGTGAGACATTTTCTCAATTTAAGTCGTCAAGGATATTTTAGTATAAATATAAATTCTACTATTCGGTGATGAAAGAGGAGTCTAGTTCCTTCTGAAGACCTTTATTAGAGGTCATAAGACACACTTTGAAAACCTCTACAACTATGGTCTTAAATCGCTCGAAGGAGATTTTGTACCACCTCAAAAGACCCACCACAGGCTTGGTCTTACAACGTCCTGTCAGACCCACTACAACAATGGCCTCAAGACGTCTCTGGAGGACAAGACCCTCAACAAAAGGTCTCAAGACACTGCTAGGAGACAATGTACCAACCTTATAAGACCACCACAAGAACATCGGTGGCTTACAACCCACCTCCTTAACACATTGTTCTTCGTCAATAGCTGCTCAAAGTCGCTATTTTTTCCCGTAGACTTTGAGGAACAGATTCTTAGAGATGTAGAGCATTGTGTGTGTGTGTGAGAGGCTCCGGACAATGGCTTTTATGGGCGAGACAATGGCCGACATCTATCTTGAGGGCCAATGTAAGAGAGTTGCTAAAAGTCTTCATTGTGGCGGCGTCCCATTTATCGTCTTGTGCTGGTACCTACTGGTGGTATTTGAGAGAGAGAGAGAGAGAGAGAAACTTACTCAACATATCGCCAAGTGCACAAAGACACAGAAATAAATATTTTTCTCACACCTTCTCTCTCTTACTTTGTCTGTTTTTCTTCTCTTTATCTAATTCTCCATCTCATGTTCTCTGATTTTTTCTATCTGTATGTATTTCTCTTTCTCACCTCGTTCCCCTTTTTATCTTTCATCACATTTTCTCTCTCCCTTTCTTTCTTACCTCTCTCTCTCTCTCTCATACACTCCCCACACGCCAGAAAAGAACCAGAGTTTATCCTTCAATAAGACTCTCTCTCTCTCTCTCTCTCTCTCTCTCTCTCTCTCTCACTCACCCCACACGCTACAAAAAAACATAAATAAATAAATCATAGTTTGCCCTGGAGTAAGAACATCATTTTCTCTTTCATTAGCGGCACCTCACAAATTTACACTGCCTCTCCTTGCCAGCTACTCTTATTTACGTGTAAATTTTGTACCCCAGAAAAAAAAAATTAATGAAAATTATTCAATGTATTCATTTTATTCTTTGTTTGTTGAATGAGAGAGAGAGAGAGAGAGAGAGAGAGAGACCCATTAATACACGAATAAAACATTAAAAACACAAACAAACAAAGGAACAATTAGATAAAAACAAACCTCGTGTAAATACAATAACACCAACACCACATCCAGTTTGTGTATTAAAGCAAAATTTGCATACGAGAGAAAAAGTAATATTTCACAAAAGCTTAAAATTTATTACTTTATAAATTTCCACATCCCCAATCCCCATTTCCTTCCCCTTCCCCGACACTACCTTCCCTTCCCTCCTCCTCCTCCCTGACCCCCCTTCCCTTCCCTTCCCTTCCTTTCCTCCTCGTCTCTCTTCCCTCCTCGTCTTCTTCCCTCCTCGACCTCCTTCCCTTCCCTTCCCTCCTACCCTCCCTTCCTTCCCTCCTCGTCTTCCTCTCCTCCCACCTCCTCGACCTTCCCTTCCCTTCACTCCGACCTCCCTTCCCTCCCCTCCTCGACCTCCTCGACCTCCCTTCCTCACCTCCTCGACTCTCCCTTCCTCCTCCTTGACCCTCCCTTCCTCCCCTCCTCGACTCTCCTTCCTCTCCGACCTCCCTTCCTCCCTCCTCGACCTCCTTCCTCCCCTCCTCGACTCTCCCTTCCTCCCCTCCCGACCCTCCCTTCCTGTCCCTCCTCGACCTCCCTTCCCTCCTCCTCGACCCTCCTCCTCTCCCCTCCTCGACCTCCCTTCCTCCCCTCCTCGACCTCCTCCTTACCCTCCTTCCAAACCTATACTCGCCACCTCCATCCCTTACCCCTACCACCTTGGCTATAAGATTTTATTTCTCCTCTTTTCTTCCCTCCCCTTCCTCCCTCTTCCTCCTCTTCCCCTCCCTCCTCCCCCCAGTAATAATAATACCTGCTTAGATGTACACAAACAGCCGATAATTTTCATTAATTAAAGGAATATTATAGAGTTAATGGCCCCAGGCGGTGTACTTAGAGAGAGAGAGAGAGAGAGAGAGAGAGAGAGAGAGAGAGAGAGAGAGAGAACGCCCCCAAAAAAAGGACAGAAAAATGTCTTTTCCCTTGGTTGTTATTCAATTGACTTCATACAAATTACAGGAAACTACCAAGAGATTAGAACTGATCAAAGGATTAGGTGTGATCAGGAGGATTTGGGGTGTGATCAGAGGGATTAGGGGTATCAGAGGGATTAGGGTGGATCAGGAGGATTAGGGTGTGATCAGAGGGATTAGGGTGGATCGGGAGGATTAGAAGTAATGATTGATCTGTGAAGTTCATCATCATTTAGCGTCTTAAAGATTGGATCTACATAAAGCCTCTTGTCGGGGGCTTTAACCAACACTTAAATAGATAATTAGTTTATATTTGGTATAGATTGGAGTGTGTGTGTGTGTGTGTGTGTGTGTGTGTGTGTGTGTGTGTGTGTGTGTGTGTGTTTGTGTGTGTGTGTGTGTGTGTGTGTGTGTGTGTGTGTGTGTGTGTGTGTGTGTGTGTGTAATAATAATAATAATAATAATAATAATAATAATAATAATAATAATTAACGGTTTATTAAAGTTCTGCAGCCCGAAGGCTGAAAATATACATTGGACATAAATGACTTATTACATACATTGGTGGTTAACAAAAGCCTTCATTAGAGAAAGGTAAAGGAACATACAGTGAACATTACAGATTAATGTAGGTGTTGAACAGCAAACATGTAGTGTAGTAACTCCTTCCCAGATGGTGTTATGAGGGGCATCACGTGGTGTAGTAACTCCCTCACAGATGGTGTTATGAGGGGCATCACATGGTGTAGTAACTCCTCCCAGATGGTGTTATGAGGGCATCACGTGGTGTAGTACCCTCACAGATGGTGTTATGAGGGCCTCACGTGGTAGTAATTCCTCCCAGATGGTGTTATGAGGCATCACGTGTGGTAACTCCCTCACAGATGGTGTTATGCGACCTCACGGTGTAGTAACTCCTCCCAGATGGTGTTATGAGGGCATCACGTGGTAGTAATCCTCACAGATGGTGTTATGAGGGCCTCACGTGGTGGTAATTCTCACAGATGGTGTTATGAGGGGCATCACGTGTGTAGTAATTCCCTCAGGATGGTGTTATGAGGGGCTCACGTGGTGTAAATTCCTCACAGACGTGTTATGAGGGACCACGTGGTAGTAATTCCTCACAGACGGTGTTATGAGGGACCACGTGGTGTAGTAATTCCCTCACAGATGGTGTTATGAGGGGCCTCACGTGGTGTGTAATTCCCTCACAGACGGTGTTATGAGGGACCACGGTGTAGTAATTCCTCACAGACGGTGTTATGAGGGACCATGTAGTGTAGTAACTCCCTCCAAGATGGTGTGTAGAGGGCATCACGTGGTGTAGTAACTCCTCACAGATGGTGTTATGAGGGCCTACGTGGTGTAGTAATTTCACAGACGGTGTTATGAGGGACCACGTGGTAGTAATTCCTCACAGATGGTGTTATGAGGGACCGGGTGTAGTAATTCCCTCACAGACGGTGTTATGAGGGACCATGTAGTAGTAACTCCTCCAAGATAGTGTTATGAGGGCATCACGGTGTAGTAACCTCACAGATGGTGTTATGAGGGCCTCACGTGGTGTAGTAATCCTCACAGACGGTGTTATGAGGGACCAGTGTAGTCTCTACAGATGGTGTTATGAGGGGCCCTACGTGGTGTAGTAGTTCCCTACAGATGGTGTTATGAGGGACCACGTGGTGTAGTAATTCCCCTAGAGTGGTGTGTATGAGGGACCACGTGGTGTAGTAATCCCTCACAGATGGTGTTATGAGGGACCACGTGGTGTAGTAATTCCCTCACAGATGGTGTTATGAGGGGCCTCACGTGGTGTAGTAATTCCTCACAGATGGTGTTATGAGGGGCCTGACGTGGTGTAATAATTCCCCACAGATGGTGTTATGAGGGGCCTGACGTGGTGTAGCAATCCTCCCAGATGGTGTTATGAGGCATCACTGGTGTAGTAATTCCCTCACAGATGGTGTTATGAGGGACCTGACGTGGTATAGTAGTTCCCTCACAGATGGTGTTATATGAGTGAGGTGTGGTCCCAGTCCTTCCTATGTGTGTGTGTGTGTGTGTGTGTGTGTGTGTGAAAGAGAGAGAGAAGGAAGGCTTCATATTATTATCATATTATCTCTCTCTCGCTAACACACACACACACACACACACACATACGCACACACTGACCTCATCTGCAAATTTGGTGACAAGCTTCTGCACCATCCTCGACACCGGCTCCTACTACCACCTGAGATCCCTCGCACGAGAATTGCTGTTTGACACCACAACCGCATCCAGCTCATACGAGCACGAACTGATCGCTATAGGAACAGCCCAGTCCCAACCATTGTAAAAATTATCAATAACTTGTAATCAACCTGTGTATTCACTCCCAGTAAATCTTACTTTTTGCACTGTCACTATGTTGAAATGCCTGTAGTTTGAGCTTCTCCCCATCTAGTTATTATATATAATTTTTTTATCACTTATGTTACTTGTATATTTTTTGTAAATCAAGAGACCCGCTCCCCAATTATGTAACTATATATTTTCAGCCTTCCGGCTACATGTTCTTTCAATAAGCCGTTAATTATTATTATTATTTTATTATTATTTTTTTTTTCTCTCTCTCTCACACACACACACACAACATGTCACATATTCCCCAACTTTCTCTGACTTTCTACACAGGAACTCATTCGTGGAAAAAAATTGAAGACGGGAAGTTTATCGTAAGTTTTGTCAACGAACACTAAAGAGTTTGTGTCTGACCAGGACCTGTCTGACGAGAGAGAGAGAGAGAGAGAGAGAGAGAGAGAGAGAGAGAGAGAGAGAGAGAGAGAGAGAGAGAGAGAGAGAGAGAGAGAGAGAGAGAGAGAGGAGAGAGAGAGAGAGAGAGAGAGAGAGAGAGAGAGAGAGAGAGTTCAGTGCTCGTTAACTCCACATAGTAAGCTGAACACGATTACTACTAACCTGTTATTTTGCCCCTTGTAAGATGTTTTATGGAGTAGTGGGGCAAGTAAGAAATAGATGGGCAAGTGAGCTAGGTGGATTGTGGAGTAAGAAGTAGGTAATATGGGCAAGAAAATGGCGGCAAGAAGTTGGGGGCAAGGTTGGTGGGCATGAAATAGTGGACAAGAAATGAAGGGAACAAGAAGTGTTTAGGAAGAAGTGTGGGGTAAAAAATGTGGGCAAGAAATGGGCAAGAAATGAGGCAAGAAATGGGTGGGCAAGGAATGGGTGAGCAAGAAATGGGTTGGCAGATATGAGTAGGTAAGAAATGGGTGGCAAGAAATGGTAAGTGAATGGTGGGCAAGAAATGGGTGGGCAAGGAATGGGTGAGCAAGAAATGGGGGCAAGAAATGGTGGGCAAGTCGAAGGACAAGAAATATATAAAAAACACACACACCTTAATTAATACCCAAGATAATAAACACCGTGAATACCTGTAATTAATTATCGTTCATCACCAAGAAATTAGAAATATTATCGATATATAAAACCTCTTGGGTATTATTAATTTGAAGCGGAGGTGAAAATGAAGGGCAGGAAAAATGAAGCGTGGCAGGAAAAATGAAGGAGCAGTGAAAATGAAGCGTGGCAGTGAAAATGAAGGTGGCAGTGAAAATTAGCGTGGCAGTGAAATGAAGGTGGCAGAAAAATAAAGTGGCAGTGAAAAATGAAGCGTGGGAGGAAATGAAGCGTGGCAGTGAAAAATGGCGTGGCAGTGAAAAAAGCGTGAGTAAAATGAAGCGTGGAGGAAATGAAGCGTGGCAGTGAAATGAAGCGTGGCAGTGAAAATGAAGCGTAGCAGGAAAATGAAGGTGGCAGTGAAAATGAAGCGGCAGTGAAAAATGAAGCGTAGCAGTGAAAATTAGCGTGGCAGTGAAAATAAAGCGTAGCAGTGAAAAATGAAGCGTAGCAGTGAAAAATGAAGCGTGGTAGGAAAATGAAGCGTGGCAGTGAAAAATAAAGCGTAGCAGTGAAAATGAAGCGTGGCAGTGAAAAATGAAGCGTGGCAGTGAAATGAAGCGTGCAGTGAAAAATAAAGCGTAGCAGTGAAAATGAAGTTGACAGTGAAAATGAAGCGTGACAGTGAAAAATGAAGCGTGGTGGTGAAAAATAAAGGGTGACGACGAAAAATAAAGGGTGACGATGAAAAATAAAGGGTGACGATGAAAAGAAAGGGTGACGATGAAAAATAAAGGGTGGTGGTGTAAAATAGAGGGTGGTGGAGAAAAATGAAGCTTGGAGGTGAAAATTAAAGCGTGTCGAGGATTAACGAGCATTAAGATAATATTAAGAAGATTCGTTTGAGTTTATCAAGAGATTAGAGGAAGAAAATGAATATATGATGAATGAGAGGAGAGAAAGATAAATAGAGGGAAATGTGATAATTGACTAAAGAGGAAGAGGAATAGAGGGAAAATTGGATAAATGAAAGATAAGGAAGAGGTATAGAGTTAAAGTATGACAAGAGAGAAAGAAGAATAGAGGGAAAATAGGATAATTGATAAGAGAGAAAAAGGAATAGAGGGATATAAGATAATTGACTAAAGAGAAAGAGAAATAGAGGTAGAGAACAGGATAACTGATAAGAAAGAAATAAGAATAGAGGGAAAATGTGATAATTGACTAAAGATGAAGAGGAATAGGGGTAAATATAATAATTGACTGAAAAGAAAAAGGAATAAAGAGAAAATAGGATAAATGATAAGAAAGAAGAATAGAGGGAAAATAGGATAATTGATAAGAGAGAAAGAGAAATAGAGGGAATATAGGAGAATTGAAAAGAGAGAAAGAGGAACAGAGGGAAAATAGGAGAATTCACAAGGCAGAATGAGGAATAGCAGGAAAACTATGATAATTAACAAAATAGAAAGAGAAAAAAAGGAAATATGATAAAAGGCATGATGGAAAGAATGAAACAAATTAATTACGTCCTATGAAAGAAAATTAATGAAAACAAAAAACAAAAATCCTTCAAGTTAATAAAGAAATTAAAGGGAACTGAAAGAAATTATATGATAAATCACAAGAGAGAGAGAGAGAGAGAGAGAGAGAGAGAGAGAGAGAGAGAGAGAGAGAGAGAGAGAGAGAGAGAGAGAGAGAGAGAGAGTTGATTGCGTCTCATGAAAGAACATTTGGCAGGAAAAGAAGTTCGATCATTAAGCATAGACTTTTTTCCTCCAGAGGGACAATTTTCCTGGCTCAGTGGTCCTTAAACTTGTGTCGTTTTCCTTAATGACAAGTTTTACGTCGAGTTTATGTGGGTCATGACCTTTGAAGACCCGCCAGGGACATTTACAGACGCAAGAGCTATTTACTAGACTAAATAGCCTTCTGTTGAGAGTAAATAGTGTGTGGCTATTCCTTTCACCTGTCAGTGTGTTATCGGACGAGGGATGACGAGTGAGTGTGTGTGTGTGTGTGTGTGTGTGTGTGTGTGTGTGTGTGTGTGTGTGTGTGTGTGTGTGTGTGTGTGTGTGATCAAAGTTCTTGTAAATGTTGGATGATGATCAGATTTCGATTTCACAGGTAAAAATTATTATGATTTAATTTACGATTACGAATACGCTGTAACCTTAATCAATTGCGAATATATTGGTCTTGAGTCGAGTTGGTGGATGAAGTCAGTGTATTGTGGTGTACCAGACAAGCCTTTCTCCACCCCCTCTCTCCCTCCCTCCTGCCCTCTCTCTCTCTCCCTCCCTCCACCCTCCTCCACCTCTCCACCCCCACCCTCTCTCCACCCCTCTCTCTCTTTCCCACCCTCTCTCTCCACCCTCCTTTCCACCCCCTCTCCCCCCTCCCTCCCCCCTCCCTCCCCTCCCTCCGCCCTCTCCACCCCTTCCACCCTCTCTCCACCCCCTCTCTTCCACCCCTCTCTCCCTCCCCTCCGCCCCTGCCTCCCCCTCCTCCACCTCTCTCTCTCTCTCCACCCTCTCTTTCCACCCCTCTCTCTCTCCACCCTCTCTTCCACCTCTCTCTCCACCCCTCTCTTTCCACCCTCTCTCTTCTCCACTCCCTCCCTCTCCCTCTCCACCCTCTCTCTCCACCCTCCCTCTCCACCCCCCCTCCACCCTCCCTCTCTCCACCCCTCTCTTCCACCTCCTCTCTCCACCTCCTCTTCCACCCCTCCTCTCTCTCCACCTCTCCACCCCTCCCCCACCTCTCTCTCCACCCCTCTCTCTCCACCCTCTCTCTCTCCACCCCTCTCTCTCCACCTCTCTCTCCACCCCTCTCTTCCACCCCTCTCTCTCCACCCTCCCTCCACCCCCTCTCCACCCCTCTCTCTCCACCCTCCTCCACCTCTCCACCCCTCTCTCTGCCCTCTCTCCACCCCCTTCCACCCCTCTCCCCAATGTATTGGTCATTTGTTCACTTGGGAGTAGAACGAAAAGGAGGAAGAGGAGGAGGAGGCAGTTGTGGTGTGGTAGAGGAACCCTTCAGGAGGCAGTTGTGGGTGGTGAGGAACCTTCAGGAGGCAGTTGTGGTGTGTAGAGAACCCTTCAGGAGGCAGTTGTGGTGTGGTAGAGAACCCTTCAGGAGGCAGTTGTGGTGTGGTAGAGGAACCTTCAGGAGGCAGTTGTGGTGTGGGTAGAGGAACCCTTCAGGAGGCAAGGTGTGGTAGAGGAACCTTTCAGGAGGCAGTTGTGGTGTGGTAGAGGAACCCTTCAGGAGGCAGTTGTGGTGTGGTAGAGGAACCTCTTTCAGGAGGCAGTTGTGGTGTGTAGAGGAAACCCTTCAGGAGGCAGTTGTGGTGTGGTAGAGGAACCTTCAGGAGGCAGTTGTGGTGTGGTAGAGGAACCCCTTCAGAGGCAGTTGTGGTGTGGTAGAGGAACCCTTCAGGAGGCAGTTGTGGTGTAGAGGAACCCTTCAGGAGGCAGTTGTGGTGTGGTAGAGAAACCTCTCAGGAGGCAGTTGTGGTGTGGTAGAGAAACCTTCAGGAGGCAGTTGTGGTGTGGTAGAGGAACCCTTCAGAGGCAGTTGTGGTGTGGTAGAGGAACCTTCAGGGCAGTTGTGGGTGTAGAGGAACCCTTCAGGAGGCAGTTGTGTGGGTAGAGGAACCCTTCAGGGAGCAGTTGTGGTGTGGTAGAGAACCCTTCAGGAGGCAGTTGTGGTGTGTAGAGGAACCTCAGGAAGCAGTTGTGGTGGAGAGGAACCTTTCTGGGGAGGCAGTTGTGGTGTGGTAGAGGAACCTCTGTTAGAACTTCAGGAGGCAGGTGGGTAGAGGAACCCTTCAGGAGGCAGTTGTGGTGTGGTAGAGAACCTTCAGGAGTGTGCTAGGTGTGGTAGAGGAACCCTTCAGGAGGCAGTTGTGTGTGTGGTAGAGGAACCTTCAGGAGGCAGTTGTGGTGTGGTAGAGGAACCCTTCAGGAGGCAGTTGTGGTGTGGTAGAGGAACCCTTCAGGAGGCAGTTGTGGTGTGGTAGAGGAACCCTTCAGGAGGCAGTTGTGGTGTGGTAGAGGAACCTTCAGGAGGCAGTTGTGTGTGGTAGAGAACCTTCAGGAGGCAGTTGTGGTGTGGTAGAGGAACCTTCAGGAGGCAGTTGTGGTGTGTAGAGAACCTTTCAGGAGGCAGTTGTGTGTGTAGAGGAACCCTTCAGGAGGCAGGTTGTGGTGTGGTAGAGGAACCCTTCAGGAGGCAGTTGTGTGTGGTAGAGAACTCTTTCAGGAGGCAGTTGTGGTGTGGTAGAGAACCTTCAGGAGGCAGTTGTGGTGTGGTAGAGGAACCCTTCAGGAGGCAGTTGTGGTGTGGTGAGAACCCTTCAGGAGGCGGGTGCTGTGGTGGTAGAGGAACCTTCAGAGGCAGTTGTGGTGTGGTAGAGAACCCTTCAGGAGGCAGCTGTGGTGTGGTAGAGAACCCTTCAGGAGGCAGTTGTGGTGTGGTAGAGAAACCTTCAGGAGGCAGCGTTGTGTGTGGTAGAGGAACCCTCAGGAGGCAGTTGTGGTGTGGTAGAGGAACCTTCAGGAGGCAGTTGTGGTGTGGTAGAGGAAACCCTTCAGGAGGCAGTTGTGGTGTGGTAGAGGAACCTTCAGAGGCAGTTGTGGTGTGGTAGAGGACCCTTCAGGAGGCAGTTGTGGTGTGGTAGAGGAACCCTTCAGGAGGCAGTTGTTGTGTGGTAGAGGAACCCTTCAGGAGGCAGTTGTGGTGTGGTAGAGGAACCCTTCAGGAGGCAGTTGTGGTGTGGTAGGAGAACCTTCAGGAGGCAGTTGTGGTGTGGTAGAGGAACCTTCAGGAGGGCTGTGGTGGGTGAGGAACCTCAGAGGCAGTTGTGGTGGAGGAACCTTCAGGAGGCAGTTGTGGTGTGGTAGAGAACCCCTTCAGGAGGCCAGGTTGTTGCTGAAGACAAGAATAATGCACAAGATCACGGCTGAGTGTTGGTCTGTCCTGAGATGACCCGCCCTTCACGAGTCTCCAGGAGTCTTTATGAGTTCTATCAGTCTCGAGAGTCTCCAGAGTCTCAACGGTCACCCAATGTTTATTTACCCCCGGCGACCCAACACAAGAATTGCTGACCAGAATGTAACAGGCTAGGGAGTCCGGTGTGTGAGCATGTGTGTGTGCGTGTCCAGTACGTGCTTGCGTGCTGAGGACGTAACATAGTCACATACACAAGTCACTCCAGTTGTCATCCCAAACACACATACACACACACACACACACACACACACACACACACACACATACCAAAAGAACTTTACACTTTGCATATTGTTAATGAAAATCCCTGTTTTTTCTTTAGTAAATGAACACTTTCTTCATAATCACAGCAACGAAGACTCTCTTAGTGAAAGTTTCCTCTACGTACACTTTCCCCACTTCCAAAAATTTCCTTTGATAAAATTTGAAATGAAAGTAGAAAAAATATATGAGTAAATACTGTAAATATTTTTGTCGTAAAGTGAGTTAGCAATTTCTTGGTAAACATAGCGACAGGGGATTTTATTTCAGCTAAAGTTTTATATATGAAGGAAAAAAGTTAGCAAAAATATTATTAACCCTTTTTACAAACTTTTAATTTTGTTGCGATAAATTGAGGAATAATTTGCTGCGTTAAAATAGTCCTCATTTCACTGCCTTCACCTAATATCCTCACTGTTTTCAACTTACTGTTTCAACCTAATTATCCTCACTTCACTGTTCTTATTATCATCAACATACTATCCTCACTTCAATATTCTCAGCTCTGTCCATACGATCATAAACTCACTATCCTCACCTCACCTCATATCCCCAATACATTATCCTCAGCATCTCCTCACCTCATAGCCTCCAACGCACTATCCTCACTATCCTCAATCTTCTCCCCCACATTATAACACCATGATTAACATTATTCACCTTTGTTTTCGTTTATGAAAAAATAAAATAAACATTCAGTGAGGAAATTGAGATGAAAGGAAGTGAAGGAGCATTGAGTCTTATTATTTACCTGGAGGAGTTATTAGTGCTAATTAAGGAGAGAGGAGAGAGAGAGAGGAGAGAGAGAGAGAGGAGAGAGAGAGAGAGAGAGAGAGAGAGAGAGAGAGTACCTTCCTCATCTCATTTCTCTTTATCTCCTCCTTCACTTCCTTACTTCTGCACCCCTCCTTCCTTCTTCCCCCTCCTCTCTCTCTTCCTTCCTCCCTCTATCTTCCCACCCTCTCACTTTCCACTCTCTTCCCCACTCTCTCACTCTTCCTAACTCCTCCCATCTCTCCTCCTCTCCCCCACCCCACCCCTCTCTCTCTTACCTTCCCTCGCTGAGAGTCGTATACCCAGGACTGGCCATCGCACTAATATATTCGTCAGGCCGTAAACTTTACCACAAATTTGATAGTTATTATTATTATGGAAGTAAAGTGTAATAGCGCTACTGACGGGGGGCGATAAAGACAAAATTCCCGTAAAGAAACTCGCATAAAAAACTTGCTCTGAAACTAGCTTAGGAAACTGATAAACTTTACTTTGGTAAATTGCTAATAAAACTTAACCTAAAATGCTTAAAATGCTTAGGAAACTTGCTTAGAAAATTTGCCTCTGAAACTTGCTCTGAAACTTGCTTTAATTATCATTCGTTGTGTTTCAGAGGTAAGACTTAAACCTTCCTCAAAGGTAAAAACTTTAAACATCGTCCTCAAGGGTAAAAAAAAATAACCCTTCCTCTTATAGTTACAACTTAAACCATTGTCCTCAAGGGTAAAACAAAGGTAAAACGTTAAACCATCCTCATTTGAGTTAAAACTTAAACCGTCGTCCTCAAAATGGCTAGAACATAAAGCCACATCTTGAGAGGTAAGAAATGAGTTGAGGTTTGGGTCAGGTGTGGCAGAGAAGGTAATGGTGAGGTAGGGCCCCTTACCCACAGCCCAGGGTAATGTGAGGGTGGTTTAGGAGGAGGGAGGAAGGAGGAAGGAAGGAAGGAGGAGTGAAGGAGGAAGGGGGAAGGAGGTAGAGGAGGAAAGAGGGAGGGAGAGAGAAGGGAGGAGGAAGGGCCAAAAGTTGTTTTTAAATTAATCTTCGACAAGAGACTACCATCTCTCTCTCTCTCACACACACACACACACACACACACGCACACGCACACACACACACACACACACACACACACACACACACACACACACACACACACACACACACACACACCTCGCCAGGCCTGAAGGACTCGAGGGGAGTTGTTCAGATTGGCACTAAATTGGATTAGTTTGGTAGGCATTGTGAGAGTGCCAGAGTGCCAGTGTCTCATAGTGCCACGGTGCCAGTGTCTCAGCCTGATATTGAGAACACCACCCTGTCATAGGCACCTGTGTGTCTCTCTCAGCTGGGATTCGAACAGTAAATATCAAGGAAGCTTCAGCGAATATGGCGTCCCTTGAGCCAGGAATTTAAGAAGATAGATCGTTTATGGTTTATGATGGGTGTTTTAATTAGTGTTTTAAGTGGTGCAGTGTTTGTTTTACATATAAGAAGGCGCAGACACACATACAGTATATACAAACATACATAAACATATAAACAGGTTCACTTAGTCACATAACTCAAAACTCAAAATACAAACAATATATATATACTGTATATACACACACGCAGTAGTAATAACACTGCACCACCATTAAACACGCAATAGACAGACACAAAAACTTACATACAGCCATTGAAGGTAGAGATCAATCCATCATAGCTGACTGAGGCAACACAAGTGATAAGATAAACATAATTACGATCAATCACTCAGGCAACGTTGCAATGACAATGAGTGAATCGTGTGGGTGACGCCTTTTGTTGACGCTTTGCCAGCACCGTAGTGGAGGAAAACATTCACTCCTTTGTTGCAACATTGGAGTCAGGAAAACGTTAAATATTTTGTTGCAACATCGGAGTTAGGAAAACGTTTTATACATTGCAACGACAAAGTTAAGAATACGTTCTGTTCACCATTGCAACATGTAGCTTGCAAAACTGTCTATATATTATTACTGCAACACTGTATCAAAAAAATATCATTGAACACCAAGTTTTATGTCATAATTTTGAGTTTGTTTATACGTAAAACCTGAAGATTAGCCCCTGAGTTTATTTCACCTTAAGATTAGACATCCTAACCTAACCTAACCAAATCTAATCTAACTCCCGCAGGTGGCGTTAGGGCATTTAATCCTAAGGTGAAATAATCCGGGGTGGCTAATCTTCAGGTCATCCTTTAAGACTCAGCACAGGTAAACTAATGACTAGAAGTTAAAGATTCATCATGGTAATTAGTAGTGCGACTCGTAATATATTCATCCACTTAAAACATAAATTACATGTTTAAGTATTAAGTAATTAAGTAACTCCAGACGTAAACAAAAAGCATCGAAAAATATTAAAACTTTTAGGAAGATTAATTATAGACGGAGAGAAGGGAGGTTAATTATCATGGGTCATTTGCATAATTAATTACTATTAATTATGATGAAGGTTAAATCACTCTAAATTACATCTAATTAACTTAATAATTAGTTAGGTTAAAGAGTATAGTTAGGTTAGGTTAAATAATATCTTTAGCAGTTAGGTAAGTTACGTCGTTAGCCTTAAAGTTAGGTTAAATTACTGTTAGAGCTAGTTAGGTTAAGTTACAATTACGAGCTAAAACAGGTTAGTAAGGTTAAGTGAGGAATATTTAGGTTAATTACCCAAATTAGGGATTAACAGACTGAAGTTAGATTAGGTTAGGTTAGATTAGGTTAAATAACACCAAAACTAGGGATTAACTAGACTGAGGTTAGGTTAGGTTAGGATAAGTTAGGTTAAGTTAGGTTAGGTTAGGTTAGGTTAAATAACACCCAAACTAGCGAGTAACTAGACTGAAGTTTGGTATAAGTCAATGGATATAAGATAAAGTCAGATTTGCTGGGATTCGTGTAAATAGCAAGATCGTATTGGCAGGATCCAATGTGGAAAAGGACCGAGCTTTCATCACTAACTCAGCCAGACTCCATTACCTAACATGTCTTGTTTATGTCGGGGGAATGATCACCCTGCAGGTAATTGGCAAAACAAGAGTTGCCTTTCCTCATTTATCTTGTTTTGTTACTCTTTCTTTCTTTATTTCTTTCTTTCTTTCTTTCTTTCTTTTTTCACACACACGAACTCTCTCTCTCTCTCTTTTCATTTCTTTTATTCTCTTTCATTCGTTCTTTTTCTCTTAGGTCTCTCTATCTTTGATTTTCCAGTGCTACCTAAGAGAGAGAGAGAGAGAGAGAGAGAGAGAGGCATTAGCATCGGATCAGTGGTCGTGTGTGTGTGTGTGTGTGTGTGTGTGTGTGTGTGTGTGTGTGTGTGTGTGTGTTAGCTCACCTGCGTAATTATCCCTGCACCTCACCTCTCACCTGGGTTCACCTGTCTCTAGTTATCTTAATTGAATATATATATAGACAGTACATCAAACGGTAACGTCATTATACTGAGGACTGAAGTTATTGTATCAACTGAATTCAAGGTACTAATAGGTTAAGTCATCATACATAGACAATAAAATCATCATACACAGCCGTCAGAATCATCAACACAGCCGTCAGAATCATCTTACACAGACGTCAGAATTCATTACAGACGTCAGAATCATCATACACAGACGTCAGAATCATCATACACAGACGTCAGAATCATCATACACAGCAGTCAGAATCATCATACACAGCCGTCAGAATCATCATACAGCAGTCAGAATCATCATACACAGCCGTCAGAATCATCATACACAGCCATCAGAATCATCATACACAGCAGTCAGAATCATCATACACAGACGTCAGAATCATCATACACAGCCGTCAGAACCATCATACACAGACGTCAGAATCATCATACACAGACGTCAGAATCATCATACACAGCAGTCAGAATCATCATACACAGCCGTCAGAATCATCATACACAGACGTCAGAATCATCATACACAGACGTCAGAACCATCATACACGTCAGAATCATCATACACAGCAGTCAGAATCATCATACACAGACGTCAGAATCATCATACACAGCCGTCAGAATCATCATACACAGACGTCAGAACCATCATACACAGACGTCAGAATCATCATACAGACGTCATAATCATCATACACAGACGTCAGAGTCATCATACAGCCGTCAGAATCATCACAGCCGTCAGAATCATCATACACACACGTCAGATTCATCATACACAAATGTCAGAATCATCATACACAGACGTCATAATCATCATACAGAAGTCAGAATCATATACACAGACGTCGAATCATCATACACAGACGTCAGCATCATAATACAGACGTCAGAATCATCAACACAGACGTCAGAATCACCATACAGACGTCAGAATCATACACACAGACGTCAGAATCATCATACACACGTCAGAATCATCATACACAGACGTCGAATGATCATCACACATACGTCAGAATCATCATACACAGACGTCAGAATTATCATACACAGACGTCAGAATCATCATACACAGACGTTAGCATCATAATACACAGACGTCAGAATCATCATACACAGACGTCAGAATCACCATACAGACGTCAGAATCATCATACACAGACGTCAGAATCATCATACACACACGTCAGAATCATCATACACAGACGTCAGAATGATCATCACACATACGTCAGAATCATCATACACAGACGTCAGAATCATCATACACAGACGTCAACCAACAAACTCAAGGTATGAACTAGCTACCAACACTACCAAAACAACAATAGCTGTTGACCTAAGGCTAATTAACGACCTGGTTGGCGGCTATTAAGTGGTCTTATCGGGTCTCATACACACCTGAGCTCCGGCTATTGGCGCATCCTGATTGGTGGAGAGCGACAGGTGTTCTTGTTGTGTAATGAATAGCGTGACGTCTACCTGTGCCACCTGTGATATTGCCTGTCTGTCTCTATTTATGTATGTATGTATGTATGTATGTATGTATGTATGTATGTATGTATGTACGTGGTGGTACCTCAAACCTAACCTAACCAAAACAAACCTGCCATAATGTAACCTAACCTAATGCAACCTCAGGCAGGTAATGCTCATCCCAGGTGAACCAGAAGATAATTACAGGTAAGACTTGACTCACCTGGTGAAGTAAACAAGGTGGTGATATACAGTAACGCTATGAGATGATGTTTGCTTACATACACACACACACACACACACACACACACACACACACACACACACAGACAAACACACACACACACAGACAAACACACAGACAAACACACACACACAGACACACACACACGATGTAGGACAAAAGCCCCCAGGACAAAAGCCCCTAGGACAAAAGCCCCTAGGACAAAAGCCCCTAGGACAAAAGCCCCTAGGACAAAAAGCCCCTAGGACAAAAAGCCCCGTACAAAAGCCCCTAGACAAAAAGCCCCTAGGACAAAAGCCCCTAGACAAAAAGCCCTAGGACAAAAGCCCCTTAGGACAAAAGCCCCTAGACAAAAGCCCCTAGGACAAAAAGCCCCTAGGACAAAAAGCCCCTAGGACAAAAGCCCCTAGGACAAAAGCCCAGGACAAAAGCCCCTAGACAAAGGCCCCTAGACAAAGCCCTGTACAAAAAGCCCCTAGGACAAAGCCCTACGACAAAGCCCTACGACAAAGCCCCAGGACAAGCACAAAGCCCCCAGGGACAAAAGCCCCTAGGACAAAAGCCTCAAGGACAAAAGCCCTGGACAAAGCCCCTAGGACAAAAGCCCCTAGGACAAAGCCCCTAGGACAAAGCCCTAGGACAAAAGCCCCCTAGGACAACAAAGCCCCCTAGGACAAAAGCCCCCTTAGGACAAAGCCCCCTAGGACAAAAGCCCCTAGGACAAAAAAGCCCTAGACAAAGCCCCTAGGAAAAAAAGCCCCTAGGACAAAAGCCCCCTAGGACAAAAGCCCCTAGGACAAAAGCCCCTAGGGACAAAGCCCCTAGGACAAAAAGCCCCTAGGACAAAAGCCCCTAGGACAAAGCCCCTAGGACAAAGCCCCTAGGACAAAAGCCCCTAGGACAAAAGCCCCTAGGACAAAAAGCCCTTGGACAAAAGCCCCAGGACAAAAGCCCCTAGGACAAAGCCCCTAGGACAAAAAGCCCCCAGGACAAAAGCCCCCAGGACAAAGCCACTTAGGACAAAAAGCCCCTAGACAAAAGCCCCTAGGAGAAATAGTGAAATTTTTAAAATAATTATTCAATTTTTTTACAGTTTATGAACACTTCTCTAACCTAACCTGACCTAACCTTCGGAAATTCTGTTATAGTTATAAAGAAGTATTCAAGGAATGTTTATTAAATCTACAATGACGTATGCTGTGTCTACTGGGGTAATTACTCCCCTGACATTGAGTGACCTCACTGGGCCCTAGGGTCACCTCAGTAAATACACAATGAACATGAAGGTAAAATATGTTGTCTTTTTTCTATTTATTTAGTAATGTTTTATTTCAATATTTCAAAAGTTATAATATTCTAATTATTTACATTTTAATAATTTCATATTTAAATCTATATATTTTTAATATTTCTAATGACTCTCTCTTTAATATAAAAACAGGGGGCTTCTGTCCTGTTTTACACTTTTACTGAGGGGCGTTTGTCCTAGGGTTTTTGGTCCGGGCCCACACACACACACACACACACACACACACACACACACACACACACACATACATACATACAAACAGAGACACACACAGACAGACAGACACACACACACACACACACACAGTTCGCCTATTCGCTATGATTGTACCATAATAACATTCTATTCCTGACGTGATTACCGCCTCAGACAATCCAATCGAGAGAAAGAGAGAGAGGAGAGACATAGAGAGAGAGAGGGAGAGAAAGAGGAAGAGGGAGAGACAGAGGAAGAGGAGAGATAGACAGATGGAGAGATAGAGAGAGAAGGAGAGACAGAGAAAAATGAGAGATATTGAGAGAGGAAGAGACATAGATAGAGAGAGAGAGAGAGAGAGAGAGAGAGAGGAGAGAGAAACTTTCACGAACTCAATATTCCGTAACTTTTCTAAGACTTTGAGATTGAGGTAGAAAATATATAATGCAAATTATCTCTTTTAGACCTGGTTCTATCTTTACTCTCATAGATATATCCTACACAATTGCAGATAAGTTCGGTGGTTAGTGTTCAGGGTGGGGTTAGTGTTCGGGGAAGAAGTGTTCGGGGTGGTTAGTGTTCGGGGGTTAGTAGGCGGGTGGGATAGTGTTCGGGTGGGGTTAGTGGGCGGGTGGGTTGGGAAGTGGATAAAGATAGTGAAATCAAAACAACACTTTACGTTACTCAGTGAAATAAGTCAACTAAACAACCCTGAAACAACGAGACAAGAGAGACACCACACTACACCTTGTTCACAGGTAGACAGTGCAATTAGACTCGTTTACCTGTAATATTTACTATGGCTGGATCAGTGTATCAGCTCTGTCGTCTCTCCATACTCTCTCTCTCTGTCTCTCCCCCATCTCTCTGTCTCTTCTCTGTCTCTCCCATCTCTCTCTGTCTTTCTGTCTCTCCCTCACTGTCTCCCTATGTCTCTCCTCCCTACCTTTCTGTCTTTCTCTGTCTCTCTCTGTCTTTGTCTCTCTCTCTCTGTCTTTGTCCTTCTCTGTCTCTCCCTACTCTCTCTCTCTGTCCTCTGTCTCTGCCTCTCTCCTGTCTCTCTCTCTCTCCGTCTCCTGTCTGTCCCCTGTCTCTTCCTGTCTAGTCTCGTGTTTGTCCTTGTTTCTCTATATCTCTGTCTCTCTCTCTCCTTTTCCCTCTCTCTCTCTCATTTCTCCATGTCTGCCCATATCTTTCTCCAGTCTCTCTGTTTCTTCCCGTCCCCATTTCTCTTTATTTTTTTTTCTCTATCCGTCTCTGTCTCTTTTTATCTCCACTTGTCTCTCCCTTGTCTCTACCCCCTGTCTCTCTTATCTCTCTATCTCTCTGTTACACAAAACACGAAGGCCAGTCGTTAATTATATACAGGTGAGTCTCCCCTACCTGTACTACTGCTCAGGTATGCAAGTCACTTTTATCCTGGAGAGAGAGAGAGAGAGAGAGAGAGAGAGAGAGAGAGAGAGAGAGAGAGAGAGAGAGAGAAGAGAGAAGAGAGAGAGAGAGAGAGAGAGAGAGAAGAAGAGAGAGAGAGAGAGAGAGAGAGAGAGAGAGAGAGAGAGAGATTTTTTCGTCCTCATTCAGTATTTAAGTTCTCCTCCTCCTCTTCCTCCCTCCTCCTCCTCCTCCTCCTCCCTCCTCCTCCTCCTCCTCCTACCTCATGCACGCACTTCCTCCTCCACTTGAGTACTACCCGTCTTTCCTTCCTAGTCATTAGCCTCCTCCTCTTCTTCCTCCAGCATTAGTACACACACTTTATCTTAGGTAATTAAAAGACAGCGTAGTTTAGACAGACAGACAGACAGACAGACAGACAGACAGACAGACAGACAGGCAGACAGGGCGTAGTTTGAGACGTATGTGAACTGAAGTAAACTTTTCTACTTCATACAGACTAACAAGTGTGGTGGTGGAGACCCGACAGATACTATGATACTCTCTCTCTCTCTCTCTCTCTCTCTCTCTCTCTCAGTGGATCATCAAGGCTGTTCCACTATACGGTAATGACCAGCCAGTTGCCTGAGGCTGCCGTCACCTGCCCGCTCCTCCAGCGCACCTTTGTCTTGCTCCACTTACCCCGGCTTACCTCACCTGTAAACACATAGCTGTAGTCTCACTTCATGAACTCGCTCTTCTCTCTTCCTCTTTCTTTCTCTCACATCTCTCTCTCTCTTTCACTTCCTTCTTCCTTTCCTTAACGCATCACATGGTACTGGGCCAGTGGTGACGGGCATGGTGGGGCCATAATAAATATAGTGGTCCATGGTGGTGGTGGGAGCCATAATATAGTGGTCCATTGTGGTGGTGGTGGTGGTGGTGGTGGGGGCCATATATGTGGTTCATGGTGGTGGTGGGGGGCCATAATATAGTGGTCCATAGTGGTGGTGGTGGCGGCCATAATAGTGATCCATGATGGTGGTGGGAGGGCCTTAATAGTCCATGGTGTGAGGCTGGCACAGTGGCTCATGGTGGTGGTGGGGGCCATAATATAGTGGTCCATGGTGGTGGTGGGAGGCCTTAATAGTGGTCCATGGTGGTGGTGGGAGGCCATAAATAGTGGTCCATGGTGGTGGTGGGACGCCATATTATAGTGGCTCATGGTGGTGGTGGGAGGCCATAATATAGTGGCTCATGGTGGTGGTGGAGTGGGCAATATAGTGGTCCATGGTGGTGGTGGAGGCCTTAATAGTGGTCCCATGGTGGTGGTGGGAGGCCAATATAGTGGTGCATGGTGGTGGTGGGAGGCCATAATATAGTGGTCCATGGTGGTGGTGGGAGGCCATAATATAGTGGTCCATGGTGGTGGTGGAGGCCATAATATAGTGGCTCATGGTGGTGGTGGAGGCCATAATATAGTGGTCCATGGTGGTGTGGGGAGGCTCATTAGTGGTCCATGGTGGTGGTGGGAGGCCATAATATAGTGGTCCATGGTGGTGGTGGGAGGCCATAATATAGGCTCTGGTGGTGGTGGGAGGCCATAATATAGTGGTCCATGGTGGTGGTGGGAGGCCATAATAGTGGTCCATGGTGGTGGTGGGAGGCCATAATATAGTGGTGCATGGTGGTGGTGGGAGGCCATAATATAGTGGTGCATGGTGTGTGGGAGGCCATAATATAGTGGTCCATGGTGGTGGTGGGAGGCCATAATATAGTGGTCCATGGTGGTGGTGGGAGGCCATAATATAGTGGCTCATGGTGTGGTGGTGGGAGGCCATAATATGTGGTCCATGGTGGTGGTGGGAGGCCTTAATAGTGGTCCATGGTGGTGGTGGGAGGCCATAATATAGTGGTCCATGGTGGTGGTGGGAGGCCAATATAGTGGCTCATGGTGGTGGTGGGAGGCCATAATATAGTGGTCCATGGTGGTGGTGGGAGGCCATAATAGTGGTCCATGGGTGGTGGGAGGCCATAATATAGTGGTGCATGGTGGTGGTGGGAGGCCATAATATAGTGGTCCATGGTGGTGGTGGGAGGCCATAATATAGTGGTCCATGGTGGTGGTGGGAGGCCATAATATAGTGGCTCATGGGTGGTGGGAGGCCATATAGTGGGTCCATGGTGGTGGTGGGAGGCCTTAATAGTGGTCCATGGTGGTGGTGGGAGGCCATAATATAGTGGTCCATGGTGGTGGTGGAGGCCATAATATAGTGGTGCATGGTGGTGGTGGGAGGCCATAATATAGTGGTCCATGGTGGTGGGGAGGCCATAATAGTGGTCCATGGTGGTGGGGAGGCCATAATAGTGGTGCATGGTGGTGGTGGGAGGCCATAATATAGTGGTCCATGGTGGTGGTGGAGGCCATAATGGTGGTCCATGGTGGTGGTGGAGGCCATAATAGTTGTCCATGGAAGGATGTATACTATTCCTGTGACACATATGACACACCATGACACCTGGACTGTTCATGACACATATTTACCGCCCACTACCACACTGCTGAGGCCCACTGACAACTATATGGAAGTTGTGTGTGTGGAGGATACGTTCATATGCAAATTTCTTTTCTGGTAAAGTTACATGTTACTGAGGAGAGAGCTTAATGGCGGTTTATAACACACACACACACACACACACACACACACACACACACACACACACACACACACACACACACACACACCACAACCTCCCACAGCGTGTGGGTCCTAGTGCAACCGGGTGTTTGTAACACTGTCCTTCACATCTTGAGGAGAAGGATGAGTAGGTTCTGTATCCTCTCTTCTCCCCTTCTAGTCTTCCTCCTTCCTCCTCTTTCTCCCTCCCTCTACCCCTCCCACCTGTCTTGTTTATAGTTTTTCCCTTTAAAGACAATATTTTTTGAGGGAGTTAGTATATTCTCTCTCTCTCTCTCTCTCTCTCTCTCACTTCCTTTATTATATACCTTCCTTTGAAATATATATATACTCGTGCTAACAGAAGATGTGAGAACGTGCCTAATTGACTCACTCAAGATGCGATACCAAAATAGATTCTCAAAGGTTGGTACTTATAAGTTCCTCCCCCTCCGTGAATGGAGAAGTGACAGCGTGTCTAACTGGATGTGAGAACGTGTCTAACTGGAGATGTGAGAACGTCTAACTGGAGATGTGAGAACGTGTCTAACTGGAGATGTGAGAACGTGTCTAACTGGAGATGTGAGAACGTGTCTAACTGGAGATGTGAGAACGTGTCTAACTGGAGATGTGAGAACGTGTCTAACTGGCTCACTAAAGCTACGATACAAAGATAGATTCTCAAAAAGGGGAGATTGCCGAGAAGAAAAAGAGAAGGAGGAGGGGGAGAATGGATAAGAAAATGAGGAAAATGATAAGGAATAAGAAGTAAATGAGGGGAAGAATTAAAAGAGAAGAAAGAGGAAGAGAGAAAGAAGCAGAAATATTAAATCACTTTACCATTCAACAGTCTCGAGTTATTCCTCCACGCCATATAAATCTAAATAACTTATCTATCACTAATACTCAAGGGTGACCTGTCTCTACCACCCTACATGAAGCATTCAAGACAAGGACCACCCAAACCTATATCTGGATGGATGGTGGATGGATGGATGGTTGAATGAACAGATGGGAGGAAGGTTAGATGGATGGATGGATGGATGGTTGAATGAACAGATGGGAGGAAGGTTAGATGGATGGATGGATGGATGGATGGATGGATGGATGGATGGATGGATGGATGGATGGATGAATGGTTGAATGAACAGATGGGAGGAAGGTTAGATGGATGGATGGATGGATGGTTGAATGAGGAGATGGATGATGTATGGATCCATGGATGAATCCATGTTTAGGTGGATGGAAGGATGGGGAGGTTAAAAATTCAAAATTCAAAATCAAGGTTTAAAGTTCAAACCCAAAGTTCAAAGTATAAGTTAAAACAAAAAACCTAAATAAATCTTAAGCATCATATAATGGTGATAATATTTACAAGGCGGAGGGATATTTTACGTCTAAAGGAAGAATTTAACGTAATAATAGTTAAACCTCGAAGTATCACGTTCTGAGGTACAACTCGACCTCTGAAGAGTTTTTTTACCTGTGGAAAGTTTCAGAGGACAGTGTATTAACTTGAGGCCTAACGAGACAAGTGTACTTACCACTCACCCTCGACAGATGTGCCTCCATGCAGCAAGTGAGAAGCATAAGTAAGTCTTTGAGGACGAGAGGGTTAAGTAGGAGGGGGTCGAGGAGGGAGGGGTCCCGAGGAGGAAGGGTCAAAGAGGAAGGGCGAAAGAGGATGAAGGGGCCAAGGAGGAATGGTCCAGGAGAAGGGGGTCGAGGAGAAGGGGTCAAAGAGGAGGGGGTCATGGAGGACGGAGTCGAAGAGAAGGGGGTCATGGAGGAGGGAGTCGAGGAGAAGGGAGTCGAGGAGAAGGGGGTCAAGGAGGAGGGAGTCGAGGAGGAGTTGGTCAAAACAGAAGGGTCAAGTATGAGAGGATCTAGGTAGACTGGGGTCAAGGAATAAGAGGAGGAGGAGGAGGAGGAGGAGAAGGAGGACGAGGAGGAGGGGGTCAAGCAGTCCTCCTCAAAGGGGTAAAAACCATCGTATAAGCATGTGTCAGCACCCGCCTGTGTGGTTGAGCCTATTTATAAAGCGTACGAAAGTCTACGATCATAACAATACTGTTGTCTGTCTTACCCTCCACCCTCTCTATTACCTGACTAACTGTCTGTCGGATTCAATCATTCTCTGATTCACTGAAGGAAGAAGAGGAGGAGGAAAATATGTTTGATATCTGTAGGTATTGTGTTGTGTGTGTGTGTGTGTGTGTGTGTGTGTGTGTGTGTGTGTGGCAAGGCAC
>NW_024732415.1:5221532-5231894 GCF_018991925.1 Homarus americanus | reverse complement strand
ACGGCCGTGGTTCAGAATACTGTCCGGGTCATAACTACGGCCGTGGTTCAGAATACTGTCCGGGTCATAACTACGGCCGTGGTTCAGAATACTGTCCGGGTCATAACTACGGCCGTGGTTCAGAATACTGTCCGGGTCATAACTACGGCCGTGGTTCAGAGTACAGTCCACCTCCTCATCCCCCTCCTTCGCCTGCTCCCCTCATGTCGTCCCCTCCCTTCACCTCCCATCACTTCCTCCCTCATCCCTTCACCCCTCCCTCATTTGCCCCTCCCACCTCACCCCTCCCTTCCCTCCCTTTCCCTCACCCACTCCCTCTTACCTTCCCCCTCATTTTCAGGAGCATAAATCCCTCAGTCGGAAAAAAAGGGACAATCTCACAACAAACTCTATCTCCTCCCTTAACTAATTAATACCAAGAGGTTACGAAGGGCCTTCACTTACCTAGTCTCGAGGCTCTTTTTTGGGGGTGAGATTTGCAATTTCCTCTTCCTCCCAACCTTGAAATTATATATGAGTGGGTGTTCATCTCTAGGACTCTCTGAGGGGTCCTTCAAGACGCCTCCTATGGTTAACCCATTTATATATGCTACCTTAGAGAGTTGTGTCTGCCTACTGGTTTGTTGTTGTTGTTGTTGTTGTTAATGTTAAATTATTTTTTTAGTTAGAGTTCGATTGAGATAGGTTAAGGGTAATTTAGATTAGGCTAGTTTAGATTAGGATAAGCTGCACCAGATTAGGTTAAGTTAGGCTCCGGGTCTACGTCAGTATTTTATTGAGGCTTTAAATGAACGATCGTGATTGTGAACCAAAGGAGAAGATGTCAGTCACTTACTACCGAGTCTGCGTGAAGCATTGGATACACTGTCTCACTCAAACAGCCCAGGTGACAGGACCGCACCTTGGTTAGCTCCTGTTAACTCGATCTGGGGATATGGTCCTTACCTGTGCTGGGGATGTGGCTCTGGTCTTTACCTGTGCTGGGGATGTGACTCTGGTCTTTACCTGTGCTGGGGATGTGATTCTTGTCCTCACTTGTTTTAGGGATGTGACTCTTATCCTCACCTTTGATGTGTAAATAAGCCACACCTCTCATGGATAGAACACTGATGTGCTCAAGGGCCACTGTTCACGGGTCTGCCTCACCCACGTTGTGCAGTATTTCAGGTCAAACTAATACCGGAGCCCGACCCTGCCACCTGACTACACCACGATTTTCATACTAATTTAGCAGCTTTGTGTAGGGTGATCTAACCTAACCTAACCTAACCTAACCTAACCTAACCTAAACCATCCTGCCTTAAATCTCTACAAGAGAGAGACACCTTAGACGAAAAATTTAATACCTACATTTATCTGATCTCTCACCGGGCTACTTGTTTAAAAATAATCAGTGTACTTCTTACTTGTTTAAAAATAATCAATCTACTTCTTACTTGTTAAAAAATAATCAATGTACAGAGTTTCCGCCACAGTAAAACCTCGTTCTCTTCCTTCTCTTGACTCTTACAGGCCTGGGAGCACAGAGGAAGAGGACGCAGCCAGATAATAGAATGGCATATTAAGTTCGCATTTCGCCCTTTGTACAGTCTTGGGTGGTATTCATGGCGGGGGAGGTGTGGGTGTGGGGGCGAGAGGAGGACTGAGGTGTGGTGAGGTGGGTGAGGTCTTTTGTTAACAACCTGCCCTACCCTGCCCTGCCCTACCCTGCCCTGCCCTGCCCTACCCTGCCCTGCCCTATCTTCTCTGCCTGCCCCTATCTTCTCTGCTCTACCCTACTGCCTTACCTAGAAATTTATTGGGTTGCTTCACTATTGTTGATATTTTTTAGGTGCATGATGGGGGCCTAGAAGATAGCTCTCTCTCTCTCTCTCTCTCTCTCTCTCTCTCTCTCTCTCTCTCTCTCTCTCTCTCTCTCTCTCTCTCTCTCTCCTCTCTCTCTCTCTCTCTCTCTCTCTCTCTCTCTCTCTCTCTCTCTCTCTCTCTCTCTCCCTCTCTCTCTCTCTCTCTCTCTCTCCTTTTAAAGTCAACAGGATAATCTGTTAATAAATCGATCAAATATAAAAGAGATAAACATAACACACACACACAAACACACACACACACACACACACACACACACACACACACACACACACGAGCAAGCAAGTCCACGATTGGGGAAGCATAATATATTACTGAAATTATGGTACATCCCGCGCCAGCAACTAGAGAGAGAGATAGAGAGAGAGACGACTCTTTCAGACGAAGGCACAGTCTTAGTCTGGTGATACAGTGCCAGGCTGGTCCCTGGGAGAAAGGAGATGGGGGGGGTGGTACAGTGCCAGGCTGGTCGGAGAAAGAGGATGGAAATTAGAGATGTAGGGCGCTGCCAGCTCTCACCAGAGAAACTAAAAAGTTTTAAGCCCGGGTCATGACCAGGAGAGATACTCGGAGATAAATTGCGAGAGAAACTGACTGTATATCTCTGTGTTTGTATACCTGTCTACACATCACTAATACACTGAACATAGCACAACACAACACACCACAACAGCACCACAATACTACCCATCATAGCACAACACACCCTAACACCACAAAAGGGCCCAGTACACCCCAACACACCAGAACACACACTAACGCACCCTCAACACACCCCAATACTACCCAACACAGCTCACAACATACACAACATACCCTAACACACCTTAACACACCACAACACACTCCAACACACCACAACACACAACCAACACACCCCAACACACCCTCAACACACCCCAACACACCCTCAACACATCCAAGCACACCCCAACACATTCCAACACACCACAACACACCACAACACACCCCAACACACCCCAACACACCCCAACACACCACAACAAATAGACAGTCATAACTCACACAATGGTATTTCCAAGTTGCCATTTGTCATGAATGAAGAGTTATGGCAACCACGACAAAACAAACACAAAGATTTATAGTGCATGTCCCCCCTGTCCCCGTGTGTGTGTGTGTGTGTGTGTGTGTGTGTGTGTGTGTGTGTGTGTGTGTGTGTGTGTGTGTGTGTGTGTGTGTGTGTGTGTGTGTGTGTGTGTGTGTGTGTGTGTGTGTGTGTGTGTGTGTTTGGTTTAAGGATTCACCATGAACTAGTTTTACACACACACACACACACACTACTACTACTACTACTTTGCTGTCACTTGGAATCGAGTATGACGATCATCCAGTTATGATACAATGATTTGAGCTACTAGTGATTATCACCTAGGTTAGTGAGTTTTGAGGCAATTAAAGAGGCCGATACGGGACCGGCAGCGTCGTCCACATTCGATGCACATATGGAGGGCTCCATCTACTGTGGGAGCCGGGGCGGTGGCAGCGTCTTTCTGACCTTGGCGCTTCTTTGCCTCGGTTTGAAGTCGGGATAACTCGAAAGTATTGACACCTTCTCGTGTGGTGCTTCTCCAAACGTTACGATGTGGAGTAATCGACTCCCAGGTGAAGAGGTCGATTTGGCACCTTTTCAGATCTTAAGTCTTAAGGCTATCCTTATACCTTTTCAATTGCCCGCCGGCGTTACGTTTACTATTCGTCAGGTGACTGTAAAGTAGCTGCTTTGGCAGTCTACTGTCGTCCATGCGGGTAATATGGCCAACCAAACATAGTTGTCCATGGATAATGGTAGCCTCGATGCTCCTACAGCGAACTCGGAGGATGGAACGTAGACTACGTTGGTGAAAGTTCTCAAGTGCCTTGAGGTGCCTCCTGTATGTGACCGATATCTCACTGCCATATAGGAGGGTGGGCAGGACCACTGCTCGATATACGTGCAACTTGGTAGATAATTTCAGCTCCCTACAGCTGAAGACACGATTTCGGAGTTCGCCCAAGGCTTGAGATGCACATCTGACCCGATGATGAATCTCTTCATCTATTTTTTCGGTGGTGGACAGGTAGGAGCCAAGATACCGAAAGTGGTCAACATTAGAGAGGGTAGTACCGTTAAGCTGGATGGATGGTGCAGCTGTGTCTGAACCAGGGGCAGGTTGAAAGAGAATCTGAGTCTTACGTACATTCACCTCATGGCCGAAGTGTGCATACGCGTCTGCATAGGTGTTCAGGATCTCTTGTATGTCGTGTTCAGTGTGAGCAACAAGGTTGAGGTCGTCTGCATACTGAAGTTCAGTAATGTAAGCTGCCGACACCTTTGTTCTTGGTTAGAGTCGTCTTATGTTGAAGAGACCCCCTTCACTCGGTACTCGATGTTCACCCCGCTGGCTAAATTGGCACTGGCACGAGTAAGGAAGGCAGCCAAGAAGATGGAAAAGAGAGTTGGTGCCAGTACACACCCTTGTTTAACCCCTGTTTGGATGGGGAAGAACTCTGACTGGGTGCCGTTGTGCAGGACACTGCCGTTCATGCGATCGTGGAGTTGCCTCACAATGGCGATGAATTTTGGTGGGCAGCCAAAACGGCTGAGGGTCCACCAGAGGGCTTCCCTGTTGACCGAGTCGAAAGCCTTGGTTAGGTCGATGAAAGCCATGTACAGGTCACGCCGATGTTCTCTGTACTTTTCCTGTATCGGGTGGGCAGCAAAGATCATGTCAGTGGTGCCATTTGATGGTCTAAAACCACATTGAGATTTTGGGAGGAAGGTTTCCGCCTCAGGAAGAAGTCTGTTTAGGGCGACTCGGGCGATAATCTTGCCAGCTAGGGAGAGCAGCGAGATCCCACGGTAGTTGCCACAGTCTGACCGGTCCCCCTTGTTCTTATAAATATTGACAATGGAGGCGTCTTTAAGAGCTTGGGGTATTTCCTCCTTTTCCCATATATTCTCCAGGAGAGAGTGGAGACGGCTGGTAAGCACAGGTTCTCCTGCTTGATACAGCTCGCCTGGGATTCCATCAGGCCCTGAGGCTATGTTATTTTTCATCTGTTTGATGGCGGTAGCTACCTCATCCAGGGATGGAGGATAGCTGAGGTAGGTCAGCTCTGGTTGTTGAGGTACCTCTTGGGTAGTGAGGACATCCAAGGACATCCAAATCGGTGTTTCGGTTTAGCAATGAATGGTAGGGTTGTTTCCAGCGCTGAAGGAGGCCTTCGTCGTCATTAATTATGTGGTTACCGTCAGATGAGCGAAGGGGGGCTGCACCACGAGTGACTGACCCATAAAATGTTTTCGTGGAAATGAAAAATTCGCGCATCTTATGCTGATCTGCAAGTTTTTGTGCTTCACCTGACTTATTTTTAAGCCAGTCGTTCTTTAGATTGTGAAGTTCCCGCTGGGCTGCCTCTTTCTTCTTGTGGAAGGTATCAGCTTTGGTCCGAGACTGAGGGTTGTTCTGCCAGTCAGTAAAAGCAGCACGTTTATCATCTATGACTACTTTGATTGCCGGGTCATTTTCATCAAACCAGACCTGGTGTATTCTTTTGGTCTGGCCGAGGAAGTCTCTGCAGATCTTTGTCATAACAGTATTAAGAGTATCCCATTCGGCACTGGGATTCACGTTGTTTGCTATTAGGTTGTTTATAAGCTCATGTTCGAGCTGCTCTCTGAAAGCATGTGCTACCGCTGGATCCTCCAGACTCTTAGTATTAAAACCTCTTCTGGAGGCTTGCTGCCTTCGCCGTTTTGGGGCAACGTGAAATGAGAGCTTGGATCTGACAAGTCGATGATCAGTGTCACACTGGTCTGAGGCACGCATGGCACGGGTGATGAGGACATCTCGGCGATCTCTTTCTCTGATAATGGTGTAGTCAATGAGATGCCAGTGTTTGGATCGTGGGTGTTGCCATGATCCCTTGAACTTGTCGGCCTGCCTAAACAAGGTATTGGTGATAGTAAGGTTATGAGCAGTACACTTGCTGAGAAGGAGTAGGCTGTTGGGATTACACTTGCCTAGTCCATTTCTCCCTATGGTTCCCTGCCAAATGTTAGCATCTCTGCCAACTCTGGCATTGAAGTCGCCAAGGAGCACAACCTTGTCTTCTCTGGGGATAGAGGTTAGCACTCTGTCAAGGTTGGCATAAAAGGCCTCCTTGATGTCATCCTCTGCATCTAGTGTTGGGGAGTATGCACTGATGAAGAAGGCATGACGTGAGTGATTCAGTGGGAATCGAAGCGTCATGAGGCGCTTGTTGATCCCAATAGGCATTTCAGTTAGCCTGTCTAGGATGCATTGGCGGATGGCAAAGCCAACTCCATAAATGCAGTTTCTCTCCGCAGCAGGCTTACCCTTCCAGAAGAAGGTGTCGCCAGACCCCCATTCTGTGAGTTGGTTCTCATCTGGGAGCCGAGACTCACTGATGGCTGCTATGTCGATGTTATACCTAGCCAGCTCTTTTGCCACAAGGGCAGTTCTTCTTTCAGGACGTGCATTTGTGCCAGTATCCAGAAGGGTCCTGACATTCCATGCAGCGACCATAAGAGGTTGTATAGTTTGTTTTTGTTTGGATCTGTGATTTTGATTGTGTTTTCGACCGCATAAGGATCACCTTACTGGGTGTGGTTGCTCAGTCAGGTTGGGTTTTTAGGCAGGCTATGTTTAGAGCACCTTTTCTAGCCTCCTCCCCATGTGGGGTGAGCAGAGTGGCTCCTCGTAAGGGCTGCTCAGTCACACAGACAGGACCGGATTGCACTGCTGCTTAGATCCCAATGCATAAACCACCATCTTATCTGTGCCGCCCATGTGCAGAGTTGTGACTAGAGACTCCCGGCAGTCATCTCTGCCTGTCCCCGTCGCCACTCGTCCATCGCCATAGGACTTTTGGGGGGTATAGGGGTTTTGATGATGATGAGAGGTATGATGAGCTGGGTGATGGCTGTGCATGAGTTGATTTATGTGGTGAGGCAGGAGTGCAGGCTGCGACCACACATCTTGGCCCTTCCTTTTCCTGATCCAGTGGTGCAAGTGTTGCAATGACTGCGGAGAGGGAGAGTTGCAACGGACTGCCGATAGCCCAGTTTGTTGGGTTTCGCCTTAGTAGCCTTTCCATCAGGCATTGCCTTCGTCCGCCGGTGTAGTCGTTGGGTTTCCATGGTGGTCACCTCTTCCGCCTACACCGCCTTTGGGGTCTTGTTGGAGCTCTGTAAACATGTCTGCCTGATACTGGAATCCACCACAGATTTTTCGTTGGGGTTTACTCCCGTAGCCTCATACCTGCCAAGGTTAATCCACAAGGCAGCGGGGCGGTGGTTGGTAGGCGCCAGGACGTGTCCACATGCCAGTGAGCCTATGCGCCATCCCTCAGGGGCCCACTGCTACTCCGAGATCCCCTGCTGATCTAACCTGGGCCCACAATGCACCCAGTTACAGTGTGTTTCCACGAGGAGGCACAACAGGAGTCTTGATGGTGAGGAGGCTGTGTACAGGCAGGGGAAAACTTATGTAAGTTGCTTCCCTGTTCGCTACGAGGGCTAGCCAGCGGCAGCAACTGAAAGCGAGAGGGAGCAAGCAATGCTTGCACCTTAACACTAACATAATGCTACCACACTAAACGCATTTCACCACCCTGTGTAGTGTGTGTGCGCGCGCGCACACACACACACACACACACACACACACACACACACACACACACACACACACACAACACAATACCTACAGATATCAAACATATTTTCCTCCTCCTCTTCTTCCTTCAGTGAATCAGAGAATGATTGAATCCGACAGACAGTTAGTCAGGTAATAGAGAGGGTGGAGGGTAAGACAGACAACAGTATTGTTATGATCGTAGACTTTCGTACGCTTTATAAATAGGCTCAACCACACAGGCGGGTGCTGACACATGCTTATACGATGGTTTTTACCCCTTTGAGGAGGACTGCTTGACCCCCTCCTCCTCGTCCTCCTTCTCCTCCTCCTCCTCCTCCTCCTCTTATTCCTTGACCCCAGTCTACCTAGATCCTCTCATACTTGACCCTTCTGTTTTGACCAACTCCTCCTCGACTCCCTCCTCCTTGACCCCCTTCTCCTCGACTCCCTTCTCCTCGACTCCCTCCTCCATGACCCCCTTCTCTTCGACTCCGTCCTCCATGACCCCCTCCTCTTTGACCCCTTCTCCTCGACCCCCTTCTCCTGGACCATTCCTCCTTGGCCCCTTCATCCTCTTTCGCCCTTCCTCTTTGACCCTTCCTCCTCGGGACCCCTCCCTCCTCGACCCCCTCCTACTTAACCCTCTCGTCCTCAAAGACTTACTTATGCTTCTCACTTGCTGCATGGAGGCACATCTGTCGAGGGTGAGTGGTAAGTACACTTGTCTCGTTAGGCCTCAAGTTAATACACTGTCCTCTGAAACTTTCCACAGGTAAAAAAACTCTTCAGAGGTCGAGTTGTACCTCAGAACGTGATACTTCGAGGTTTAACTATTATTACGTTAAATTCTTCCTTTAGACGTAAAATATCCCTCCGCCTTGTAAATATTATCACCATTATATGATGCTTAAGATTTATTTAGGTTTTTTGTTTTAACTTATACTTTGAACTTTGGGTTTGAACTTTAAACCTTGATTTTGAATTTTGAATTTTTAACCTCCCCATCCTTCCATCCACCTAAACATGGATTCATCCATGGATCCATACATCATCCATCTCCTCATTCAACCATCCATCCATCCATCCATCTAACCTTCCTCCCATCTGTTCATTCAACCATTCATCCATCCATCCATCCATCCATCCATCCATCCATCCATCCATCCATCCATCCATCCATCTAACCTTCCTCCCATCTGTTCATTCAACCATCCATCCATCCATCCATCTAACCTTCCTCCCATCTGTTCATTCAACCATCCATCCATCCACCATCCATCCAGATATAGGTTTGGGTGGTCCTTGTCTTGAATGCTTCATGTAGGGTGGTAGAGACAGGTCACCCTTGAGTATTAGTGATAGATAAGTTATTTAGATTTATATGGCGTGGAGGAATAACTCGAGACTGTTGAATGGTAAAGTGATTTAATATTTCTGCTTCTTTCTCTCTTCCTCTTTCTTCTCTTTTAATTCTTCCCCTCATTTACTTCTTATTCCTTATCATTTTCCTCATTTTCTTATCCATTCTCCCCCTCCTCCTTCTCTTTTTCTTCTCGGCAATCTCCCCTTTTTGAGAATCTATCTTTGTATCGTAGCTTTAGTGAGCCAGTTAGACACGTTCTCACATCTCCAGTTAGACACGTTCTCACATCTCCAGTTAGACACGTTCTCACATCTCCAGTTAGACACGTTCTCACATCTCCAGTTAGACACGTTCTCACATCTCCAGTTAGACACGTTCTCACATCTCCACGTTCTCACATCTCCAGTTAGACACGTCCTCATCTCCAGTTAGACACGTCCTCACATCTCCAGTTAGACACGTTCTCACATCTCCAGACACGTTCTCACATCCACAGGTGCACACTGCCCCTCACATCTCCAGTTAGACACGTTCTCCACATCTCCAGTTAGACACGCTGTCACCTCCATTCACGGAGGGGGTGGAGGGAACTTATAAGTACCAACCTTTGAGAATCTATTTTGGTATCGCATCTTGAGTGAGTCAATTAGGCACGTTCTCACATCTTCTGTTAGCACGAGTATATATATATTTCAAAGGAAGGGTATATAATAAAGGAAGTGAGAGAGAGAGAGAGAGAGAGAGAGAGAGAGAGAGAGAGAATATACCCCCAACTCCCTCAAAAAATATTCGTCTTTAAAGGGAAAAACTATAAACAAGACAGGTGGGAGGGGTAAGAGGAGGGGAGAAAGAGGAGGAGGAAGAGGAGGAAGACTAGGAGGGGGAGAAGAGGGGATACAGAACCTACTCATCCTTCTCCTCAAGATGTGAAGGACAGTGTTACAAACACCCGGTTGCACTAAGGACCTACACGCTGTGGGAGGTTGTGGTGTGTGTGTGTGTGTGTGTGTGTGTGTGTGTGTGTGTGTGTGTGTGTGTGTGTGTTATAAACCGCCACATTAAGCTCTCTCCTCCAGTAACATGTAACTTTACCAGAAAAGAAATTTGCATATGAACGTATCCTCCACACACACATACCTTCACATATAGTTGTCAGTGGGAGCCTCCAGCAGTGTGGTAGTGGGCGGTAAATATGTGTCATGAACAGTCCAGGTGTCATGGTGTGTCATATGTGTCACAGGAATAGTATACATCCTTCCATGGACCACTATTATGGCCTCCCACCACCACCATGGACCACTATTATGGCCTCCCACCACCACCATGGACCACTATATTATGGCCTCCCCCACCACCATGGACCACTATATTATGGCCTCCCCACCACCGACCAATTATTATGGCCTCCCACCACCACCATGGACCACTATTATGGCCTCCCACCACCACCATGGACCACTATATTATGGCCTCCCA
>NW_024732415.1:5200486-5221432 GCF_018991925.1 Homarus americanus | reverse complement strand
CCTCCGTCCCCACACCACCACTAAACTTCACCTCCCCCACAACAGGCACTCCTCCGTCCCCCCTCACCACAGGCACTCCTCGTCCCCTCCCACCACCACCAGGCACTCCTCCGTCTCCCCTCAGCACTCTCACCCTCACCCACAGGACTCCTCCGTCCCCTCACCACCACCAGGCACTCCTCCGTCCCCCCTCACCACCAGGCACTCCTCCGTCCCCCTCCACCACCACAGGCCTCCTCCGTCCCCCTCACCACCACCAGGCACTCCTCCGTCTCCCCACACCACCACCAGGCACTCCTCCGTCCCACACACCACCAGCAGGCACTCCTCCGTCCCCCCCACCACCCAGGCACTCCTCCGTCCCCCTCACCACCACCAGGCACTCCTCCGTCCCCCTCACACCACCAGGCCCCTCCGTTCCCCTCACCACCACCAGGCACCCCTCCGTCCCCCACACACCACCAGGCACTCCTCCGTCCCCCCCACACACCACCAGGCACCCCTCCGTCCCCCACACCATCACCAGGCACCCCTCCGTCCACAACCCACCACCAGGCACCCTCCGTCCCCCCACCACCACCAGGCCTCCTCATCCCCCCCACCGGCACCCCCGTCCCCACACACCTCAGGCACTCCTCCGTCCCCACACACCGGGCACTCCTCCGTCCCCCACACCACCACCAGGCACTCCTCCGTCCCCACCACCAGGCACTCCTCCGTCCCCACACACCACCACCAGGCACTCCGTCCCCACACACCACCACCAGGCACTCCTCCGTCCCCACACACCACCAGGCCTCCTCCGTCCCCCACACCACCACCAGGCACTCCTCCGTCCCCTCACACCACCACCAGGCACTCCTCCGTCCCCCACACCACCAAAGCACCCCTCGTCCCCCCCCACACCACCACCAGGCACTCCTCCGTCTCCCCACACACCACAAGGCACTCCTCCGTCCCCACACACCCAGGCACTCCTCCGTCCCCCAACCCCCGTCCCCCACACCACCCACCAGGCACCCTCCGTCCCCTCACCACCACCAGACACCTCCGTCCCCCACCACCACCAGGCACCCTCCGTCCCCCACACACACCAGGCACCCCTCCGTCCCCACACACCACCACCAGGCACCCCTCGTCCCCCACACACCACCCCCTCACCTCCGGGCACTCCTCCGTCCCCTCACCACCACAGGCACCTCGCCACCACCCCGTCCCCACACCACCAGGCACTCCTCCGTCCCACACACCACCACAGGCACTCTCCGTCCCCGCACACCACCACCAGCCTCCTCCGTCCCCACACACCACCACCAGGCACTCCTGTCCCCCACCACCAGGCACTCCTCCGTCCCCGCACACCACACCAGGCACTCCTCCGTCCCCACACCACCACCAGGCACTCCTCCGTCCCACCACCTCCGTCCCCCCACCAGGCACCCCTCCGTCCCCCCACCACCAAGGCACCCTCCGTCCCCACCCACCAGGCCTCCTCCGTCCCCCACACCCCCACCAGGCACTCCTCGTCCCCCCACCACCACCAGGCCTCCTCCGTCCCCACACACCAAGGCACCCCCTCGTCCCCCACACCAACAGGCTCCTCCGTCCCCACACCACCACAGCCCCTCCACCCGGCACTCCTCCACCTCCACCAGGCACTCCTCCGTCCCCCAAACACCGCACTCCTCCGTCCCCACCACCACAGGCACCCCTCCGTCCCCCACACCACCACCAGGCACCTCGTCCCCCCTCCACACCACCACAGGCTCCTCCGTCCCCACACACCACCCAGGCACCCCCGTCCCCACACACCACACCAGGCACTCTCCGTCCCCCACACCGCCACCAGGCACTCCTCCGTCCACCCCACACCTACCAGGCACCCTCGTCCCCACCTGCCTCCGTCCCCCGCCACCAGGCACTCCTCCGTCCCCCACACACCACCACCAGGCACTCCTCGTCACCCACACCACCACAGGCACCCTCCGTCCCCCCACACACCACCACCAGGCACCCTCCGTCCCCACACCACCACCAGGCACTCCTCCGTCCCCCTCCACACCAGAGCACTCCTCCCGTCCCCCACACCACCACCAGGCACCCCGTCCCCGCCACCAGGCACTCCTCCGCCACACACCGCCACCAGGCACCCCTCCGTCCCCACCGCCACCAGGCACCCTCCGTCCACACCGCCATCAGGCACTCCTCCGTCCCCCTCCACATCACCAGGCAGTCCTCCGTCCCCTCACCACCAGGCACCCCCGTCCCCTCCACCACCACCAGGCACCCCCGTCCCCCGTCACACCACCCAGGCACCTCCGTCCCCCTCAAACACCAGGCACCCTCCGTCCCCACACCACCAGGCACCTCCGTCCCCCACACACCACCAGGCACCCCCGTCCCCTCCACCACCAGGCACCCCTCCGTTCCCCAAACCACCACCAGGCACCTCCGTCCCCACACCGCCACCAGGCACCTCTCGTCCCCCCACACCACCACCAGGCACCTCGTCCCCCCCCACACCGCCACCAGACACTCCTCCGTCCCCCCACACCACCAGGCACTCTCTGTCCCCCACAACCCCCAGGCACTCCTCCGTCCCCCACACCACCACCTAGGCACTCCTCCGTCACCTCCACACCACCAGCCACTCCTACGTCCCCCCACACACCACCAGGCACTCCTCCGTCCCCACACACCACCAGGCACTCCCGTCCCCCTCACACACCACCAGGCAATCCTCCGTCCCTCACACCACCACCAGGCACTCCTCCGTCCCCTCCACACCCACCAGGCTCTTCGTCCCCCTCACACCACCACCAGGCACTCTCATTCCCCACACCCACCAGGCACTTCTCATCCCCACACCACCACCAGGCACCCCTCCGTCCCCCCACACCACCACCCTCCGTCCCCACACCACACCAGGCACTCTTCGTCCCCCACCACCACCAGGTACCCTCCGTCCCCACACCACCAGGCTCCTCCTTCACCCCACCACCAGGCACCTCCGTCCCCCCACACCACCTAGGCACTCCTCGTCCCCCACACCACCACCAGGCACCCCTCCGTCCCTACACACAGGCACTCCTCCGTCCCCCACACCACCACCCAGGCACCTCCGTCCCCCCACACACCAGGCACTCCTCCGTCACCCCACACCCAGGCACCCTCCGTCCCCCACACCACCACCAGGCACTCTCCGTCCCCACCACCACCAGGCATCCCTCGTCACCCACACACCACCACAGGCACTCTCCGTCCCCCACACCACCACCAGGCACTCCTCTCCACCCACACACCACCAGGCACCCCTCATCCTACACCACCAGGCACCCTCCGTCCCCACCACCACCCCTCCGGCACCCTCAGTCCCCACACACCACCACAGGCACTCGTCCCACACCACACCATCCCACCGGCCCTCCGTCCCCACACCACCCAGGCATCCTCGTCACCACACCCAGGCACCTCCGTCCCCACACACACCACCAGGCACCTCCGTCCCCTCCCACCACCAGGCACCCCTCCGTCCCCACACACCACCGATCAAGTCCCCCCACACCACCACCAGGCACCCTCGTCCCCACACACCACCACCAGGCACCCCTCCGTCCCCCACACACCACCACCAGGCACCCCTCGTCCCCCTCACACACCACCAGGCACCTCCGTCCCTCACACCACCACCAGGCACCCTCCGTCCCCCACACACACCACCAGGCATCCCTCCGTCCCCACACCACCAGGCACCCCTCCGTCCCCCCCCACCACCACCAGGCACCCCTCCGTCCCCTAACACCACCACCAGGCACCCCTCCGTCCCCTCACACCACCACCAGGCACCCCTCCGTCCCCCACACACCACCCAGGCACCCCTCCGTCCCCACACCACCACAGGCACCCCTCGTCCCCCCCAGGCACCCTGTCCCCACACCACCAGGCACCCCTCCGTCCCCACCACCACCACCAGGCACCCTCCGTCCCCCACACACCACCACCAGGCCTCCCTCCGTCCCCACACACCACCAGGCACCCTCGTCCCCCCTCACACCACCACCAGGCACCCCGTCCCCCCAACACCACCACCAGGCACCCCTCATCCCCCTCACACCTAGGCACCTCCGTCCCCCTCACCACCACAGGCACTCCCCCCACAGGCACCCTCCGTCCCCCCACACCACCACCAGGCACCCTCCGTCCCCCACACCACCACCAGGCACCTCGTCCCCCACACCACCACCAGGCACCCCTCCGTCCCCAACACCACCACCAGGCACCTCGTCCCCTCACACCACCACCAGGCACCCTCCGTCCCCTCACCACCACCAGGCACTCCTGTCCCCCCCACACCACCAGGCACCCCTCGTCCCCACACCACACCACCAGGCACCCTCCGTCCCCCACACACCACCACCAGGCACTCCTCCGTCACCCACACACCACCAGGCACCCTCCGTCCCCACACACCACCAGGCACCCCTCCCGTCCCCTCCACACCACAGGCACCCCTCCGTCCCCCACACACCACCACCGGGCACACCTCGTCCCCCTCCACCACCACAGGCACCCCTCCGTCCCCCCACACACCACCACCAGGCACCCTCCGTCCCCCACACACCACCCAGGCACCTCCGTCCCTCACACCACCACAGGCCCCTCCGTCCCCTCACACCACCACCAGGCACCCCCCCACCACCAGGCACCTCCGTCCCCACCACCACCGGGCCCTGTCCCCACCACCACCAGGCACCCCTCCGTCCCCTACACCACAGGCCCCTCCGTCCCCCCCACACCACCACCAGGCACCCTCCCGTCCCCACCACCACCAGGCACCCCTCCGTCCCCACACCACCACCAGGCACCCTCCGTCCCCTCACACCACCAGGCACCCCTCCGTCCCCACACACCACCAGGCCCCTCCCCCTCCACACCAGGCACCTCCGTCCCCACACCACCACCCAGGCATCCCTCCGTCCCCACACCACCACCAGGCACCCTCCGTCCCCCCCACACCCACCCTCTCCCCCACACCAGGCACCCCTCCGTCCCCTCCACACACACCAGGCACCCTCCGTCCCCTCACACACCACCAGGCACCTCCGTCCCCCACACCACCACAGGCACCCCTCCGTCCCTCACACCACCAGGCACCTCGTCCCCACACACCACCACCAGGCATCCCTCCGTCCCACACCACACCCTCCCCCCCCCAGGCCCCTCCGTCCCCACACACCACCAGGCACCCTCGTCCCCCTCCACCACCACCAGGCACCCCTCCGTCCCCTCACCACCACCAGGCACCCTCCGTCCCCACCCGGCCCCTCCGTCCCCTCCACCGGCACCCTCGTCCCCCACACCACCACCAGGCCTCTTCCGTCCCCGACACACCACCACCAGGCACCCCTCCGTCCCCCCCACACCCGGCACCCTCGTCCCCACCGCGGCACCTCCGTCCCCACACCACCAGGCACCCTCCGTCCCCCCACACCACCAGGCACTCCTCTGTCCCCCACACCACCAGGCACTCCTCTGTCCCCTCCACACCACCACCAGGCACTCCTCCGTCCCCACACCACCTAGGCACTCCTCCGTCCCTCACCACCAGGCACTCCTCCGTCCCCCCCACCCGACTCCTCAGTCCCCCACCACCACTGGGCACCCCTCCGTCCCCACACACACCACCAGGCAGTCCTCCGTCCCCTCCCCCACCAGGCCTCCTCCGTCCCCCTCCACCACCAGGCACCCTCTGTCCCCCCCACACAACCACCAGGCACTCCTCCGTCCCCCACACCACCAGCACTCCTCCGTCCCCCACACACCACCCACCAGGCACCCCTCCGTCCCCCCACCACCACCAGGCACCCCTCTCCCGTCCCCCCACCCCGGCCCCTCCGTCCCCCACCACCAGACTCCTCCGTCCCCCCACCCCTCCCACCACCAGGCACCCCGTACCCCACCACACAGGCTCCTCCGTCCCCCTCCACCACCATCCAGGCAGTCCTCCGTCCCCCTCCCACCAGGCACTCCTCGTCCCCCACATCACACCAGGCACCCCGTGCCCACACCACCACCAGGCACTCCTCCGTCCCCACACCACCACCAGGCAGTCCTCCCGTCCCCTCACCCACCACCAGGCCTCCTCCGTCCCCTCCACCACCACCAGGCATCCTCCGTCCCCTCACACCACCCAGGCACTCCTCCGTCCCCACACACCACCACCAGGCTCCTCCGTCCCCACCACACCACAGGCACCCTCCGTCCCCCACACCACCAGGCACCCTCCGTCCCCCACCGCCACCAGGCACCCCTCCGTCCCCCCACACCGCCACAAGGCACCCTCCGTCCCCCCACCGGCACTCTCTGTCCCCCCCACACTCCACCAGGCACTCCTCCGTCCCCACACCACCACCAGGCACTCCTCCGTCCCACCTCACACCACCAGGCCTCCTCTGTCCCCCCCCACACCACCACCAGGCACTCCTCCGTCCCCACACACCACCACCAGGCACTCCTCCGTTCCCCACACCACCACCAGGCACTCCTCCGTCCCTCACACCACCACCACCAGGCACTCCCCGTCCCCTCCCACACCACCAGGCACTCCTCCGTCCCCACACACACCACCAGGCACTCCTCCGTCCCACCACCACCACCAGGCACCCTCCGTCCCCCTCCACCACCAGGCCTCCTCCGTCCCCCTCCACCACCAGGCACTCTCCGTCCCCCCACACCACCACCAGGCACTCCTCCGTCCCCCACCACCACAGGCACCCTCCGTCCCCCCCACACCACCAGGCACTCCTCCGTCCCCACCACCACCACCAGGCACTCCTCCGTCCCCCCACACACCACCACCAGGCACTCCTCCGTCCCCCACCACCACCACAAGCCTCCTCCGTCCCCACACACCACCACCAGGCACTCCTCCGTCCCCCACACACCACCACCAGGCACTCCTCCGTCCCCCTCCACACCACCAACAGGCACTCCTCCGTCCCCTCACCCACCAGGCACTCCTCCGTCCCCACACCACCACCAGGCACCCTCCGTCCCCCTCACACCACCACCAGGCACTCCTCCGTCCCCCTCACACCACCACCACCAGGCACTCCTCCGTCCCCTCCCACACCACCACCAGGCACTCCTCCGTCCCCCCCACACCACCCACCAGGCACTCCTCCGTCCCCCCACACCACCACCAGGCACTCCTCCGTCCTCTTCACACCACCACCAGGCACTCCTCCGTCCCCTCCACACCACCACCAGGCACTCCTCCGTCCTCCTCCACACACCACCACCAGGCACTCCTCCGTCCCCTCACACCACCACCAGGCACTCCTCCGTCCCACCTCCCACCAGGCACTCCTCCGTCCCCCACACCACCACCAGGCCCCCTCCGTCCCCTCACACCGGCACCCTCCGTCCCCCCACACCGGCCCCTCCGTCCCCCCCACCACCAGGCACTCCTCCGTCCCCCACACACCGGCACCCTCCCCCACCACCACCAGGCACTCCTCCGTCCCCACACACCACCACCAGGCACTCCTCCGTCCCCCACACACACCACCACAGGCACTCCTCCGTCCCCCACCACCACCACCAGGCACTCCTCCGTCCCCCACCACCAGGCCTCCTCCGTCCCCCCACACATCACCACCACCAGGCACTCCTCCGTCCCCCACACCACCACCAGGCACTCCTCCGTCCCCCACACACCACCACGGCACCCTCCGTCCCCCACACCACCACCACCACTCCTCCGTCCCCCTCCCACCACCAGGCACTCCTCCGTCCCCTCACACCACCACCAGGCACTCCTCCGTCCCCCACCACCACCAGGCACTCCTCCGTCCCCACACCACCACCAGGCACTCCTCCGTCCCCCACCACCACCACCAGGCACTCCTCCGTCCCCCCCACACAACCACCAGGCACTCCTCCGTCCCCCCACACCACCACCAGGCACTCCTCCGTTCCCCACACACACCACCACCAGGCACTCCTCGTCCCACCTCACACCACAGGCACTCCTCCGTCCCCCTCACACCACAGGCTCCTCCGTCCCCCTCCACCACCAGGCACTCCTCCGTCCCCCTCCACACCACCAGGCTCCTCCGTCCCCCCACCCCACCACCAGGCACTCTCCGTCCCCCACACACCACCACCAGGCACTCCTCCGTCCCCCACACCACCACCACCAGGCACTCCTCCGTCCCCCCACACCACCACCACCAGGCACTCCTCCGTCCCCCCACACCACCACCAGGCACTCCTCCGTCCCCCACAACCACACCAGGCACTCCTCCGTCCCCCACACCACCACCAGGCACTCCTCCGTCCCCTCACACCACCAACAGGCACTCCTCCGTCCCTCACACCACCACCAGGCACTCCTCCGTCCTCTTCCACACCACCACCAGGCACTCCTCCGTCCCCCTCACACACCACCAGGCACTCCTCCGTCCTCCTCCACACCACCACCAGGCACTCCTCCGTCCCCCTCACCACCAGGCCTCCTCCGTCCCCTCACCACCACCAGGCACTCCTCCGTCCCCTCACACCACCACCAGGCACTCCTCCGTCCCCTCACACCACCACCAGGCACCCCTCCCCGTCCCCCACACCACCACCAGGCACTCCTCCGTCCCCCACACCACCACCAGGCACTCCTCCGTCCCCCACACCACCACCAGACGCTCCTCCGTCCCCCACACCACCACCAGGCACCCCTCCCGTCTCCCCACACCACCACCAGGCACTCCTCCGTCCCCACACACCACCACCAGGCACTCCTCCGTCCCCACACACCACCACCAGGCACTCCTCCGTCCCCACCACACCACCACCAGGCACTCCTCCGTCCCCACACCACCACCAGGCACTCCTCCGTCTCCCCACACCACCACCAGGCCTCCTCCGTCCCCTACACACCACCACCAGGCACTCCTCCGTCCCCCCACACCACCACCAGGCACCCCTCCGTCCCCCACACACCACCACCAGGCACCCCTCCGTCCCCACACACACCACCAGGCACTCCTCCGTCCCCACACCACCACCACCAGGCACCCCTCCGTCCCCCACACACACCACCAGGCACCCTCCGTCCCCCTCACCACCACCAGGCACCCCTCCGTCCCCCACACACCACCACCAGGCACCCCTCCGTCCCCTACACACCACCACCAGGCCTCCCCCGTCTCCCACCACACCACCACCAGGCACTCCTCCGTCCCCCACACCACCAGGCACTCCTCCGTCCCCTCACCACCACCAGGCACTCCTCCGTCCCCTCACACCACCACCAGCACTCCTCCGTCCCCCCACACCACCAGGCACCCTCCGTCCCCTACACACCACCAGGCACCTCCGTCCACACACCACCACCAGGCACCCTTCGTCCCCCACACACCACCACCAGGCACCCCTCCGTCCCCACACACCACCACCAGGCACTCCTCCGTCCCCCACACCACCACCACAGGCACCCTCCGTCCCCCCACACCACCACCAGGCACCCCTCCTCCCCCTCACCACCACCAGGCACTTAAACACCACCATAATCACTTCCCAGTACTATAATTATTTCCCCCACACCATCACGTGTACTTAGCTACGGCAGACAGTCAGTAGGTCCCAGGGCGACGTAGTCCAGCCATCAAGATGTCACGTAGTGAGCCAGCGAGACCACAGTACCACACCTGCTGCAAGAGCTTCATTCTCAAGTTTACTGAAGCTTCGAGGCATCTCATTCACTCACTCCTTAATCAAAATAAACTGAAGCATTTGAAACGTTCGTAAAATAGACTTTATTTACACCAGGTAATAAATATCACTCCTTCAGATTACTAACAAGACAATAATTATCTTAAGTTGTTTACCAAGACAATTATATACGCATTGTTTTACATAAATAAGTTCATAGCTTCATGAATCCAGATTTGAGCTTCGGTTATAAAGATTCGAATTCTTGGTGTTCGTGAGGACTTGAATATGAGGTGTTGGATCGTTGTGCTTGTTTGTGATGACCAATAACACACCATAGCGATCATATTTACCATAAATACTACTAACAATAACGTGTGTATATGATGTTCACTTATTAACCAAAATATTTATTTGTCTATCTGTCTATCTATCTATCTATCTATCTATTTAAGTATCCATGTATATGTCCATCTCCATCAATCTACCAACCAAAATTATCTACCTACCTATACATTCACAACCATTGACGTCCACATAGTTTTCTTCTAAAGGGGTACAGTATAGTCAAAATCGGGGGGTGAACATGGCTAAATAGAATATGAAGAATGTAATGAAATAAAGCTGGTGACCTTTTAGAACTTTAATTATGTACATTCACAAAAGCACTTCAAACTCAACAACAAATGGTGACTAGCACTAATATATTACTTCAGTATGTGCTGTTATGGATAGTCGAATCAGACTGTAAATTGGCCTTATAATTGGCATTTTAGTAGAATATTTGGTCTGATGTTGAAAAGTAAACCAGACAACCCTGGTTCATATGTTCTTTTCTAATAAGTTATTTCAGTGTCCCAGCCACTGATGTCATCCCACCACTATCAAGCGTGTGTGAAAATGTTAGAAAACATCGGAAAAATTAATGCTTTTCACATGCCGAAGCAATACATTCCTCCATACAAATGTTTGCAGACGATGTCAAGTTATTAGAAATTAAGAACCAAGCAGACTGTGAAGAGCTGCAGAAAGATATCTGTGAGCTTCAGGAATGGTCGAAGAAATGGCAAAGATTCATTGTCATTAAGTGTAGGGGCTGCACCTGGGATGTACCAACAGTAAAGGAGTATCATTTGAGACTGAATGTGAAAAGGACCTGGGTGTTTATGTTGGTAATGAACTGAAGTTCTCAGGCCATTGTCAGAAGGTGAACCAAGCAACTAAATTTTTTTTTTTTTTTAGGTCTTATAATGAGGTCGTTCAGATATAGACGATCCGTCCCTTGCAACAATCTACAAAGCGAGGTGTTTCCTTGCCTGGAGTACTGTCACCCTGTCTGGTCGAGATATGCTCGGGACTATCAGTTGATTGAAAATGTCCAAAGCATGGCCAGCAGACTGGTGCTGGCACTTCGGCACCTCAGCTACCCAGAGATTAGAGCGCCTGCAATTGCCTAGCTTATACTACCGACGGGCAAGGGAATCCTAACTGAGGTTACAGTGGTCTCTCGGTTACGAACTTAGTTCCAGAAGGTCGTTCGTTAACCAAAATTTTTAACCGAAATCATTGTTTCAATGGGATTTTGGGTATTGGTTCCAGTTCACCGAAAATTACACAAACTAAAAAAATGCAGTAAAAGTACACTTACTTTGAGGTGTGCATGTGAAGGCTCTGGTAGATAATGATGATGATGGGAATTAGAAGTGGGGGTGGAGAAGAGAAGAAAGGCAGTGGGGGTGGAAGAGAAATCACCCATGCTTCATGCCGCCATTTCACCCATAAAATTTTAAGTTCACTTGGTGTAATTCAAGATTATTTTCTTTAAATCAACACTGCACTGCATTATATATTGTCAATATGAAAACAAATTTCAATAAGACCAATAATTACTGTATAAAACGTAAAATAGTTTATGTTAGAGAGTCTCAAGCAAGATGCTTCCTCAATGAGCAGAGACACAAACTAACGCCATTCTGGGTGAGTCAAGTGACTGTTTGGTGTGTTAAAAACAGTTCCCTCTTCAATTATTTTAAATAATTGTTAAAAATACTAAAAATTTTAATATAAGACTTGGAAAATTATTGAATAGTACAACCTTCTTGATATTTACTCAAATGGTAACGAATTTAAGCCCTAAAACCTATTACTGTATTGGCGGACTAATACTACAGCTGGTGAGCAAGCGAAAACATGTTGGGAAAAATTCGTAGGACTTCGTTATCCAAATTTTTTGAACTAACGAATTGAATATTCTTATGGAAGGTAATTCGTTAACCGAAATTTCGTTAACAGGCGTTAATTACCAGGATCACTGTATAAGCATCTCAAGGACACTACTCAGTCAAGTGTCCTTACCTGGAGGCTGGCGGGCACGCCCCCCTGGGGTCACAGCTCAAAGTTGAGCACATGAACCAGAAAACTGTGAAGTATCGAGACCTGACTTAGTCAGTACTGGAGCAGGTTCAGATACATTCAGGAGCCAGAGCATGCCCAGTACTTGCTATCAGTGCATTACAGAGACGTGACCGATTGCCCAAGTGGCTACGAGCCAATCAGTGAAGAAGATAAGCCCGTAATATTAAACAACATCTTTCATGAAGAGAGTCGTCGTGTTTCAACCCGAGTTTTAAACTAAATGAGCCCTGAGGGAGACAATGCAATATACTTGAGGTGGTGTGACGGTAAAATAAACAATGTAATTCCAATCAAATTAATTTATAATATTGGATTAGTTAATTTTTACGCCACCACCCATTTAGTACTGTACTGCGGTGTCGAGACTCATTAAAACTCGGAATTTGGCTCTACTTCAAGGAAAATGTTTAATATTCTGAGCATAAAAGTAAGTAAAAAGTATGAAGAAGTCATCAATTTTTATTTTTTCAAACATCAACAAGTTAATGGTTGAGTTGGTATACCATTGAGTATTCACTTTGAATATAAATAAAAGTACATATCTGTAGTCTTAAATAAACTTAGCAAATTGTGATAAATATTCTTAGAACACAAGAATTAAGGAACAGCAGCTGCCCTCCCTGTTTACACTCAATCTTATCACCCATATCGTTTGTGGTCACTACCAGGCCAGGAGGTACCTGAGGTTGGGGCTTTCTAATGTCAGTTGCTGGTCTTGTGCTCATTATTAGGTCCATATCCTGATTATTCATAACATTGAATGCATCTCTTATTTAGAACATATACCTGCGTTACATGTAGCCACTCATTGAAACAGTGGCTTGTGTACTACCTCCTCCCATTGTTTTGGTTATAGTACATATTCAGTTCAACTCTGTATGTTCTGTCATAGACAGGAGTTGTGGTCTGTTACCTAAGTTGTTCAGTAACATATTAACCTTTAACAACCATCACAAGCATTGTTAAGTACAAGACAAGGCAAATGGAAACCAGTGAGAATTATCTGGCTCAAGATATTTATCTTATCACTTTGTCTCATATAATTATTTGTACAGTACATCAACTTTCCTCCATATACAGTGGCCTCTCATTCTCTGCTTTTGTGTTGCTTTATCCGAAGTACATATTTAATGTTACAGACAAAACCTTTTATGAACATGTCACAAAATGTTTGGCACCAAGTGTGATTACAGTACTTCAACTACCATATACAGTACCAGTACTTACCTAATGGTTTTGAAAGTCCTAAATGCTGAACCTACTACTGCAAGATTCCGAGTGTGGCAGAATAGAGATTACCCCATGTTCAGGTCAATGACACCTTACCACTGGAAGTTAGGAGTCAGTTTGGTGGAAATGTTTCTCAAAAGTTTGTTGGTCAGTTCTCCCAACACTGTTTCAGTACAATTAGCATAAATAGCACATAATTGGTCTGCAGACCTCAAGTTTTCTGCCAGGTCTTCAGTAAATGGGGTGCTACAATAATTAATTAATCTCACACTTTTCCTAATTCTTTATAAGAAATCCTTCAGGTAAAATATTAATCTAAATCCTCATTTTCAATCTTGTAAATCATTCCTTGTCATATTGTCGTTTCCTCATCTTTTATGATTTAAAATTGCTTTTATCTAAAACATTATGGTGAATGTATCACAGTTTAGGATGAAATGTAACAAGTGCACAACTGTATAGAATTCTTTAATAAGACATATATCTCTGTATATCTAAAATAACATTGATATTTCAAGTAATAACCAAAAGCTCTTATCAACTAGCCTAAACTTATACTGTTTATATATATTCAAATGAAAAGACAATTTCAAATGGCTACAATATAAAAATGCAAAACATTAAACACACACATTCTAGTGCAAGTCAACATGCAGTCAAAAGTTAAAATGTTAATGTCTAAATCTCTATTGCATTGTTGGCATTGCTTTCATTGCAGTTGCAAAATATTTCATACAATTTTAAATGTTGCATTGAAGGCATTGCTATCAACTTCAGACCCTTGAAGTTTTGGCTAAGGATAATTATTAATACAGTAAAGCTTTGTACATACACACTTACTGCCAACAAAAAACTTGTTTGATTTATACCAAGTTATATCATTCAAACCATTACCAACTTTTAGACTTATAATGCATATTATGTACAGTATTTCCTTGTACAGAGCCTCCAGGCTGACCATTCAATATACTGTGGGTATTGTCAACCCAAATGATCGTTTATACAGGTATAGTGCAATGTAGGGCAAGGTAATATTACTAACATGGATAAAACATACAACCATATGGTAGACTTATCCCAAATTTTATTACAAATAGTGTTACACTTCTCAACTGGCTGACCACTTGTGAGGATAATTAATGTCATACTTTCCACTACTGTACTGTACTGATCAGTCAACTAGACACCCAAATTTTTTTATTTAATTCAGGTGAAAATAAGACAGACAGTTCCTGTATAATGGGATGAGTGGCTTGGAAAGTATGAATTAACTGGACTTGTTAAAAACTTGCATGATATTCACAAGATGCACCAAGAGAGGTAATGATGTCCAGAACAAGCATGTTGTAAGTGGTAAGAAAGGAATATGAGAATAGTTTAAGACAGCTGTGCATGGAGTGTTTACACAGATAGGATTAGGAAAATGAACTTCTACAATTTGCCTTTAGCTGCTGTGCCTGCTTTTGAACTCCTGTAATTTCATAGCCAGGCCCATGTTGCCTTGATCTTAAGTTTACCTTGGAAAAAAAGCCTTTTTGTTTAACTTGCCCTCCATCAGGTTAACGAGGTCTTCGTCCGTCATGGTGATGGTGACGTCTGGTTTTGCTGGTAAACAGAAACACAATATATATATTTAGATTTATCAACACTGTGCTGGTAGTACTTGTACTGTACATATAATCTAGGTACAAAAAGTCCAAAGACCTGTTTATGTCTAATACTCACATTTAAGTAGTAATAAAAGGTAATAATATGTCCAACTAACCTGTGCCATTCAAGGTGACTGATCCTGGTCATTTTTGGCATCAACAAAATCCATTTGGCTTCACTACCACCAGGACCACCCTTAACTTGGAAGCAATAAACCCTTTCACCTGAAAATAATTATAAAATAAGTTTTCACGTCAGATCATTTCATTGTTAGATACCGATTTATTTTCTATTTTTACTCCTCTTCAGATCGAGTGTGATGAAAAAAGTTGGCATTAACTCAATAATGTGAAAGTGGGTGAACAAGTGGTGCAGTGTGTTAATGAGAATGTATGATGATGCAGACCTTACCTTATGCTGTATGTGAAGGAAATCAAGTGGCCTTAGTTAGGCTAGAAATGCTCAAAATGGGAATGCAACCCTGGACTGTGTTGATGAGTTTTGCTACCTGAGTGACAGAATTAGTGCTGGAGGGGTCCAGCGTTACACATTAAAGTCGGAAGCGCTTGGAAAAAGTTTAGAGTTGTTGCCTTTATTGACAATGAGAGAACTTTCTCTCTGCAAATGAGGAAAGTTGTCTACATCATGAGTGGTGTGATGTTGGATGACAGTGAATAAATAAAAATAAGATTGGTGAGGTGGATGTCTAATGTGATGCTGAAAGGTAGAAACCCTGTTCAGAGCAAGGGGCAGCTAGAAGTGAGCATTGGTGAGGCTTTGTGAAGAAGTTTGGCTAAAATTTCATAAAGTCATTCCATTCAGAACTAACCACCTCCTACAACCAAAAAAAAATATTACTGACCTGTATGTTTTACTAACACTATTATAACTTCTTTTACATCAACATTCTCCAAAAATTCTTCTCAAAGCTCTCACAACTATCACTCCTTGTCAATGACCTTTAAAAACCTGCTTACCTCATATGAAATATTTTGTTCCTACTGGGGAGGTGTATATCCATCCTCCTGAGTACTGTGACAGAGTTGATCCTATAGTTATAAGATAAACTTTAGGAATAATTTGATGTTTATTCCAAGCCTCTTCACTCGATCCATCATTCATAATTCTCTCTATTACATAATCACCATCCCTACTCTGTTCTACCCTCTGACATAACTCCTTCTTCACTCATCATCAATACATGAAATGTCTTATACTTGTACACAATTATCTTGCAATATTTCATGTCCTTCACACTCTCATATACAGAGTTTAGACTTGCTCGACAGCTTCTCTAATTTTATATAAATACACCAAAACATATTTCCACCATCTTCAGCAAAGTTCTGCATAGACCTAGGGCACACTATCCACCACATCACATTATTCACCAATGCTATCATGTCAATGTCCACAACACTGATAGTATAAAAGAAAGTGAGCTTACCTTGTTTATAAGTGCAGGTCCATCAGCCTCCAAGGCATCCTGAATGGCATTGAAAATGGCACACTCTTGAACTCTTCTGCAGCTTTTGTAGCTGCTGCGACAATCCTGTTGACAATCTTAAAACCCATAATCACATAATAATCTTCATTTGACTTTAATCTATTTGACAGATATACTGTATACTACAAAATTATCTTATGAATATGACAATTGAGATCTCTGTGCATAAAACAGGGCATGAAAAACCTCATCCAATGTGGTATACTGAACATGGAAACCCGCCAAAACATTTGCATCTACGTGAAGGATTATTTATATTTCAATTTGAATATAGAATTGTCAAGCATCTGGCACAGTACTGTATATCTATGGTGTCAAAGTTATATGCTGAACTGTATACGAAAGCAACAAGTAGCAAGTGGTTAACATAGTACAGACTCATGACATGAGAATACACACAAGGCAAATATCAACTCTGAGATAATAAAATAAACAATTTGAAATAAACAGTTAATCCCGAGCAGGTCAGAATGTTTTATATATTACAGTACAATTATCACACATAAAGATAAAATACTACAGACCCACGGTCATTTCCTCTGAAGCCCATCTTGTACAGAGCTACAACGGCTGCACCACCGAGTCAAGGTTGTGCTGGAGTGCTAACTTTGCCCAGGGACCTGGCGCTTTGCTGCCTCACCAGCAGCTGCCAACACAGCTCAGAGCACTGTGCAAGGCCTGAGGATCAAAAATGCTATCTTACCAAACTACTGTAGTAACAATCTCAATAATCTCACAAAATGGAATAAAATTACTGGTATTGTACTAAGAAAATACAATAAATATAAAGCCCATGCAATACATAAAACTAAAACAAAACACTAACACATATGTACTGTATAATCATACTGTGTATGTATTGTACATTTAAGGAACACAATATTTGGAGTGACTTTAACAAAAACTAATACAAATACTGTATAGTACAATAAAGTCCCAAACAGCAGGACACAACCTACCAGTTCCAGTGCTCACACAAGAAAGACTGACCTCTGTGGAAGTAACCAGATTACGTACTCCACAGATTGCCTGATCTTATCAGTAATAGATAAAGTATCCAAAGTCAGCAGGTACAGTAATGACAACACAACATCTATGGTCATACTCAAGTGTCTGACACATAACACACACAGTACTAGTACTGTTTCACTAATCAGTAAGAACACAAACTGGCATAATAAATGGTTATACTGTACATTTTATTACAAAATGGACAGACTATTACATTTATAAAGATTTACACTTCAACTGTTCTTACATGAGCAGTTTCAGTTATGGACATTAATACTATTATTTTATACCAGTATTGTACTTACTAGAAAGAGCAACTTTTGACATATTTGTAAGGCGATGAATTATTCTTTCATTGTTAAGAATATCCACCCACCCCCAAAAGGGTAACAATGATATGAAATTTTCCTAATATTAGGCAGAACACAGGCATGCATCCCACAGTCGTCCCTTACAAACAATGAACACTTCCAGGCTGTGTTGGTTGGTTTAGTAATTTGGGTATGGAAAGGGTAGGGAAAAAGGCAATAAGTGCAATTCCTCCATTTGATTTGGGTTGATCTCAAGGTCAGAAAAAATTTTTCTTCTATCAAGATTTTTCATTAGGTAGTTTGTTAATCCAGACCCATGTCCTTTAGTGTTAGATGATGGTACCCACATTCATCGAGCTCCACTGGATATTAATTAAAATCTTACCTTGAATTTAAATGGAAAATTCATTACCCGCTTCTTCCGTTTACATCCAACACATCTAGGACCTTTAATACAAAAGGTCTTTATGTATACATCGTAATAATAATTATTCTTGGTTAGGTTAGGTTTATGCAGTGGCCATTATCAACTGTTTTTGTGAGCACTAAAAGACAAATGTTACATAGACATTAACACTTCCGTTCCCTATACTTAACATTTTTGTACAGATAACCATAAATTTTTTAAATTTATATTATACCAATAAATAAGACCTTAAATAAATTGTCATATTAAAAGTATTTGTTCACCAAACACTTGCTAGTAAACAGCTACAGATGATTAAATGTTAATAAGGCAGACAAACCAATGAAACAAAACTACCTAACCTACATATCCTAAAACAGAAGAGCATCATTTTAGGTTATGTAGGCAAGTATGGTCAATTTTATGAATAACATATTACATAATGTAACAGTATCTACTACAGTACAGTTTTCATCAATACAATATTATTTTTTAGTTAATTCTTTTAACAATACCATGTTGTATAAACTGTAACCAGGTTAATTTATTTTACACAAAATAATTACAAAATAAACCATAATAGCTAAGGCTGGCTTAAACCATAATAGCCGAGGATGGCTTAAACCATAATAGCCGAGGCTGGCTTAAACCATACATTTACCGGTTAATATATAGGACTAACCAGCCAGTGCTGCATAGCGCCGCTGCAGCCGTATCATCTCATGTCCAGAAAATGCCTCAATTTCACCATATCATATTAAGTTCTTTCTGTTGGGTCCGACTAATTACCCAAATGTAGCCGCAATGAAGTCAAATAATGGTCCTACATGAATAAATAAGACTGCCAAACACTTCTCGACTAGTATTTGGTGTCACGAAGTCAAAAAAATTTGGAAAACTAAATTTAATCTGAGTTAATAGATCGCATGCATGTACCGAGGGAGCGAGTAATTACCCAAATGTACCCAAATGTAGCCGCAATGAAGTCAAATAATGGTCCTACATGAATAAATCGGACTGCCAAAGACTTCTCGACGAGTATTTGGTGTCACGAAGTCAAAAAAAATTGGTAAAATTAATTTAATCTGAGTTAATAGATCGAGTGCATGTACCTTACCTAACCTAACCTAACACAACTCAGATTAAATTAAGTTTACCAATTTTTTGTGACTTTATGACACCAAATAAGAATCGAGAAGTGATTCACAGCCCGATTTATGCTTGTAGGACCATCATTTGACTTCATTGCGACTACATTTGGGTACATTTGGGTAATTAGTTGGACCGCTTTCTGTTTAATATATCGAGGAAGTTAGGTCAGGTTAGGTAGATTTGTTTGGTATGATTTGTTCTTCCTACCCACAAATGTTAAGTAGCGTTTATTTAAAAAATATCAATTTTTTAACATATTTCCACAAACTACAAGTGTCCACTATACTATAACGATAAACAACCGGCGTTTTTATAATTGTTTTCAATCAATTTCGCTCGTGGATTAGTCCTATATAATAACCCATTTACCTGAACAAGTATAACATGGAACAATAAGAGGAAAAAGGTTCATATATTGTTCGTAACATTTTATCAATACATCACATGAACTTGGTACAGTACAGACAGTTCACCCCCAGATCATACCATTCACACAACACTGGACTCTGATTACCTGCGATAACCTGATCACCAGATACTACTGTACCTGATTAACACTACCTCAGTCTTCTTCTCAGGAGATGTTACAGCTCAACTCTAAAACATTCGTGAGTTGTTACCGACCGACGGTTCTACACCAACTGATGTCCAAGTAAATATTGCGCACCAGCAGGTTTGCCAACTTGGAGTTTCAAATGTCGCTAGGCTGGTACCTAAAAGTTGCTAAATGTCGCTAAATCTTCCATGGAAAGTCGCTAGCTATTATTCCCTCCCTTCAGTAATTTGATGCAAATAATATTTTCATAATGACGACTATAATGGACGGAGTATAAATAAAATGCATTATGTAAAAATAAAAATATTATTTTTTTTAAAGTTTAATGTGCACACTTACCTATTATTCAATAGTAATTGCATCCCAGTCCTCTTGGTAGTGTGAACAACTGTAGAGCTGGAAGCATGTGAAGTGCTTGGTTCAGGTTCTCTTGTAACTGTATGCCTCCACAGTCCCTATCTTTCTTAAAATATCACTAGGAAGTTCATAACTTGCACAACAGGTGTTCTGTCTTTTTAACCCATACTTTATTGTAAGAATTGCCTTTAATGTCGATAGTTTCATTTTGTTGCGCAATTTTGATTTCACAAAGTTCATATTACTAAATGTGCGCTCTACATCTGCGTTTGAATGCGGAAGAGATAAGGCAGCGAGTGCAATTTCAGCCAGATCATGGTAAGGGTTTTCACCTGTCGCATCTCTGTAATTTGCCACTTCTGACCACAATTTTAGGGTGTTAGATGTTTCTGTCCAGATTGTGTGATGCAGTTTTTTTCCACTAAATCAATCTTGGTAAGGGTGCTGGAATCTTCTGTAAATAAGTGTGCCAAACCAAGTATATCTGATTTAATAGGCTTCAAGCATTCATCGGCACTCAGAAAAGATATAGACTGCAGCACACGATATTTGTCAGGTAGCGTTGACGAAGTTGTTTTATGAGTTCAACCCGTTCAAATGTATTTTTTTTTTTTTTTTTTTATCCTCTTCGCCACTGATCGGC
>NW_024732415.1:5195668-5200386 GCF_018991925.1 Homarus americanus | reverse complement strand
CTAGGCACTGGATCATTAGTGAACAAACAATAAAATAAAATAAACTAACTAGGTGTTAGCTTCATTTAACGACATATTCACAATGGTTCGTACGGGAATATATCTTATAACTGAAGTACTATTTACAAGATAAAATTAATATGCAGAATTGTTCAGAAAAATGTGTACCTTAATATTTGTCGATGCTTATGAATATATCTAGTTAAGGTAGAGTCTCGGTGCTAATTTTGTCTTCTAACTGGTGCTAAGTGAACGTATCTAGTTAAGGTAGAGTCTCAGTGCTAATTTTGTCTCCTAACTGGTGCTAAGTGAACGTATCTAGTTAAGGTAGAGTCTCGGTGCTAATTTTGTCTTCTAACTGGTGCTAAGTGAACGTATCTAGTTAAGGTAGAGTCTCGGTGCTAATTTTGTCTTCTAACTGGTGCTAAGTGAACGTATCTAGTTAAGGTAGAGTCTCAGTGCTAATTTTGTCTCCTAACTGGTGCTAAGTGAAGGTATCTAGTTAAGGTAGAGTCTCGGTGTTAATTTTGTCTCCTAACTGGTGCTAAGTGAACGTATCTAGTTAAGGTAGAGTCTCAGTGTTAATTTTGTCTCCTAACTGGTGCTAAGTGAACGTATCTAGTTAAGGTAGAGTCTCGGTGCTAATTTTGTCTTCTAACTGGTGCTAAGTGAACGTATATAGTTAAGGTAGAGTCTCGGTGCTAATTTTGTCTCCTAACTGGTGCTAAGTGAACGTATCTAGTTAAGGTAGAGTCTCGGTGCTAATTTTGTCTTCTAACTGGTGCTAAGTGAACGTATATAGTTAAGGTAGAGCCTCGGTATTAATTTGTAAGACTTTGAGAGATTTTTTGTTCTTAAAACAATCAAATAAGTTTATACACCACTTAGATCTTCACTTACAAAAAAGTACTCATCGTGTGAGTTTCAGATAAACACACACACACACACACACACACACACACACACACACACACACACACACACACACACACACATACACACACACACATACACACACACATGAAGATGCGATTAAAATTGCAACCAATAATTAATTACAGAAACCTGATGAGAAGATAAAAGATGTCTTGCTATATTGTCTGGCTGACTGTCTGACTGGTTGACTGTCTGGCTACTTGATTGGCTGACTGTTTGTCTGGCTGACTGGCTACTTAAGTGGCTGATTTACTGTCTGGCTGACTGTCTGTCTAGCTGGTTGACTGTCTGTCTGGATGGTTGACTCTCTGGCTGGCTGGTTGTCTTGCTGGGTGACTGTTTAACTGGCTATCTAGCTTTCTATCTTTCTAGCTGTCTATCTGGTTTTCTGTCCTGCTAACTCACTGTCCTCGGCTGGCTATCAAGCTTCCTATCTCCCCGGCTGTCTGTCTGCCTGCCTGGATTCTTGCCAAATAAAATTCATATCTTTCGCCGCCTTCACCCTCTCGCAACATGCAAAGACTCACAGCGTGTTGGTCGATGTTGCAGACTTGTAATTAAAATTAGATGACACTTGAAGAAGAATAATGTCAAGCGGTTTTATTTAATGTGACGACACGAGGCTGACACACACGACCTTCTTTGTTGGAATAATTATATGTCGGAATTTATGCTAAAGGCTGAGATTATGTCGTAACTTTTGAAACTAGAAGGTGTCGTAAATTAAGATAATAAATTGTGTCGTAGTTTAAGATATTGGTAATGTGTCGTAAGTTAAGATTCTGGGATGTGTCGTAAGTTAAGATTCTGGAATGTGTCGTAAGTTAAGATTCTGGAATGTGTCGTAAGTTCATAAAATGTGTTGTAACTTAAGAATCTGGAATGTGTTATAACTTTAGAATCTGCAATGTGTCTCAATTGAAGAAACTGGAATGTGTCGTAAATTTAAAAACTGGAATGTGTCGTAACTTAATAATTTCTAACAATAAAAGAAATGAATGCACTTAAAAAAAAATCATAAACTATTAAAAAATAACTCAAGGTCCTTAAGTTAAGTTAGGTTAAGTAAGGTTAGTCAAAGTTAAGTTAGGTTAAGTAAGGTAAGTCAGAGTTAAGTTAGTTTGTATGTGTTTCGTTTGATCTAATAAATACTTTAGTCACGGAGCCCCTAACCCTAATGTAAACAGACATAACATTGTATCTATAATTTTCAAACACATATTTTCCCCTTTCTCCTTCAGCAAATTTAAGCTATATACATCAACACAAACACCAATAAAAATCCCATTGAAATATAACAAGGAAAGTGGCTACGGTCTCACTTAACCTAGGTGGAGATGTAGTGTTTCACGGTAAGTACAGCCGTTGTTTTGTTTCTCAAGTAATAAAGCCAATCAGGACCTCAGCCGCACGGGGTTATAGGCAAGACGCTGGGTAAATAAACACACTTCCTGGGCTAAATAAATAAACTCGTATGTGGTGAATATAGACGTATGTACATCGTCAATAGAATATGTTCCTTGATGATTCCTGTTCGAAACTGTATAGAACTCGAGTGAGGAGGTAGTCATCCAAGGAGATACAAGCAGGTCGAAGACTCGTTTCACTAGGTTCAAAGTCTCAGACGTGGAGAGAGGGTTATGTTCAAGATTATCTACACAGTTCAATACCCTCCAACTCTTTATCATTGATTACTGATAAAAAAAATCCCTGGATAACTTCAAACACAGGAAATTATCGGAGTTAAATTAAGTTTGTCAATATTTTCATTACGGGAAAATTGAGATCAGAGAGGGCGATAACGTAGCTTTGTGCATTGTTTGTTTCCTCGAGGGGCAAAAGAAAACAACATCTGATGCGACACAAGATAAAGATTCTACTGGTTGGGATGAAGGAATAAACTCCTCCCGATCCTTCACGTGATCAGCATCATTGGTGAAGGAAGATGTGTGGTGAAGGGTGAGCAGCCAGGGCCAGTGGACACAACTACTGATCCTCTGACCTGAGTACAAGACGGGGATCACAGCGAGAGTATTCTGAGTGGCTACCAAGAGGAGGAAGGTCAACATATAGATACACAAGACGAACAGTGTATGGAATCCCCACACACACACTGTATTTGTCTATATCAAACATACCCCAAGAGTTCATTTATACCTTAGACTATAACACTATGTGGAACTCCCTGCCACATGTGTTGATTTACTAAGATAATTAAAGATGTTCCATACCTGTGTTGTGCTGAGCGTGTGGACAAGATGGGCTGACGAATCATGACTTCAAGCGATTGATTCCTCATTTATAACTGTTAACTGTACACACTTGGATCACTAACTACCAGTTTTTAACAGTCATATCTTCAGTTATTTTCTGACTGGTCAAAAGTTTAACTCATCCACACTTTCTGTCAGGATCAGTGCTGTATACACATCACAGTTCACAATATATTTACGTATACCTCACACACCTGCTATTTCCACCTGTCAATAACGTTCTCACACTTCCAAAACGGCGTAGATTCTCATTTCTTACAAAGCAATACGATTAACACACAGGAATATGGGTCACTGACGAGAGACAACGACACTGCTACAACACACCAGTACTTGTATACCTCGACGCTCCAAGTGATGGCCAGCGCCCCTGTACAAAACCACACTGAGGAAGGTGCTGCCGTAATTCCGACTGTGTTTAACCGAACGCTCTGATTGGTTATCTTCCTCGCGTTGTGACTGGCTACGTAACCATGACGACATAAAAACGTTTTCTTTGTTAAATGTGATTATATATATATGTATCGGATATCAGTAACAATTCATTTCCTTTTCACTATTATTATTGCACAATAATTAAACAACTGTAAAATCAGGTGGAGCAGTAATAGCAGTATTATAATGAATAAAATAGATAATAGAGTTCAAGAAGTAGAAAATGTAGTGATACCACGAGTGAATATCATAGAAAATAAACTGTTTAAAAGGATAACTATTATAATATATATAATTTTAAAATATCTGATAAAATAATAACAAATAAAGAACTAACAGTAAAGGACTCACCGAAAGTCGATGTATAACGGCGTGTAGATGGTTTTGACAAAGGCTACAGTGAAAGTCATATGAAAGGCACTGAACTCAAGGCGGATCCAGGCCGGGGGGGCTTTCATTAGAAAACTCCATTACTTTTCCTTATTGCAGTATTGCACTCAGGCATTTTTTGTATAGTAAAAATCAATTACTATTGACCTCAGAATATCCCATAATATCAAGTGCACATGGCTTCAAATGGCCTCAAAATGTCCATGATATTGGTAAGATTTCAAAAAATTTTCAAGGGGGGCTTATAGCTACCCCCAGATGGGCTCGCTTAGCTGGCCAGGTTTCCCCACCCAAACCTTCTTGGACCCTCCCCCTTTTGACATTCCTGGATCCGCCCCTGGAACTCAAACATGGAACAGGATAAAATGACTGCCTTTCTGTTCCTAGTAGACGTCATCCTCTCGTGCCAACTCATCATAAAGCAGTATTACTAAACTATCAATTATAAAATGAAAGAAATAAAATAAAATACCTTCATAATTATTATATATCATTTTTATTTTACATTTGACCCCCCAAAAGGCCTGATTAACAATTTCGGTATTTTTCCGACGGGCCACCGGGGCCGGTAAAGTGACGTCACTGTCTACCGACTACGTCATCGAATTTCGTTTCTTACCGTCTACCACACGAATTTCCGTCAAACGTCAGCACTGCACTGAGGTTAAAGACTCGTGGGCTCGT
>NW_024732415.1:5178168-5193168 GCF_018991925.1 Homarus americanus | reverse complement strand
GTGGATCAGGTTAGTAGTGGAGCAAGCTAGTAGTGGATCAGGTTAGTAGTGGATCAGGATAGTAGTGGATCAGGCTAGTAGTGGATCAGGATAGTAGTGGAGCAAGCTAGTAGTGGAGCAAGCTAGTAGTGGATCAGGTTAGTAGTGGATCAGGATAGTAGTGGATCAGGCTAGTAGTGGATCAGGATAGTAGTGGAGCAAGCTAGTAGTGGAGCAAGCTAGTAGTGGATCAGGCTAGTAGTGGATCAGGATAGTAGTGGATCAGGCTAGTAGTGGATCAGGATAGTAGTGGAGCAAGCTAGTAGTGGAGCAAGCTAGTAGTGGATCAGGTTAGTAGTGGATCAGGTTCGTAGTGAATTAGGCTAGTAGTGGATCAGGCTAGTAGTGGACCAGGTTAGTAGTGGATCAGGCTAGTAGAAGATTTCTTCACTTTGCAATTTCACGTCTTTTTCACTCATCGACCACAGCTGACTCGCCACCTCCTTGTTACATGCTAAAGCCGATGTCTTTGCCTCCTGAAGATTAGACACCCTAGCTTATTTCACCTGATGATTAGACACCCTAGCTTATTTCACCTGATGATTAGACACCCTAGCTTATTTCACCTGATGATTAGACACCCTAGCTTATTTCACCTGATGATTAGACACCCTAGCTTATTTCACCCTTTATTTCCTCCTCACCTTCCCACTTGCCTTCTTCCTCCCTCACCCCTTCCTACTTGCCTTCTTCCTCCTCACCCCTTCCTACTTGCCTTCCTCCTCCTCACCCCTTCCTACTTGCCTTCTTCCTCCTCACCCTTCCTACTTGCCTTCCTCCTCCCTCACCCCTTCCTACTTGCCTTCTTCCTCCCTCACCCCTTCCTACTTGCCTTCCTCCCTCCCTCACCCCTTCCTACTTGCCTTTCCTTCCTCCTCCTCCCTCCCTCCCTCCCTCACAGTACCTTGCAATCCACGAAGTATTTTCCTGACACGCTTCACCTCCTCAGACACTGCTAGGTGTATGGTCGTTTGGGTCCCACCTCGTCCTGGGGAGAGAGTGAGGGGGTGGTGGTGGTTAGATACGACCATTATAATATGATGGATTAACGTAGGTAACAAACTTAATGTAAATATACAACAAAGTCAGAAGTTCAGTATAATAATCAGAATTAATATGTAAAAAAATTAAACGCCAAAAAAAATAGTGGGTGGGTGGGTGGGTGGGTGGGTGGGTGAGTGGGTGGGTGAGTGGGTGGGTTAATGGGTGGGTGGGTGAGTGGGTGGGTTAATGGGTGGGTGGGTGCGTGGATGGGTGGTTGGGTGAGTGCAGTACCTTGCAGATAATTTTACTCAGTGGATTTAATTCACCGGTCAAGAGAATTAGCGGATGAGGGTTTATTAAGTCGGTGTGGATGACACCCGGGTGAAGGCTGTTGGCTGTCACACCTGTGGATAAAGACTGGGGTGAAACAGGTGTACAGGTGTGATAATACCTGTAATTAGTGAAGACAAGGTGTAGGTTAAGTAAACATTGTGGACGAAGTAAATTTATACTAAACTAACGTGACTTAATCTAAGATAAGTTAACTTTACCAATCAGACTTAGGAAGTTGAACTAAGAAAACTTGGATCAATCTAAATTAAGCTAAGCTAACATAATCTTACCTAAGCAAACCTAACTTGAGCTAACACCCCAAACAAGATATGAGGAATAGGTGGTGGTGATCTTTGAGAGAGAGAGAGAGAGAGAGAGAGAGAGAGAGAGAGAGAGAGAGAGAGAGAGAGAGAGAGAGACTTACCGGTACCAGACAGTTTAGATGCCAGCTCCAGGGTAAACAGAATATTACACACTTTACTCTTGCCGTACGCCCGGATCCTGTTGTAAGGTTCTGTCTTGAAGTTGAGAGCGGCAGAGGTGACATCCAGGCTTTTGATGAACCAGTGATTTCCTGAGGACACGTTCACGATACGGCTGGGGACACTCTGCTTCAGTAGCCCTGTTGAGTAATGCACGTAGAGTTTAGTGTTAGGTGAACATATCTAGTTAAGGTAGAGTCTCAATGTTAATTTTGTCTCCTAACTGGTGCTAAGTGAATGTATCTAGTTAAGGTAGAGTCTCAGTGCTAATTTTGTCTCCTAACTGGTGCTAAGTGAACGTATCTCGTTAAGGTAAAGTCTCAGTGTTAATTTTGCCCCTTAACTAGTGCTAAGTGAATGTATCTAGTTAAGGTACAGTCCCAGTGTTAATTTTGTCTCCTAACTGGTACTAAATGAACGTATCTAGTTAAGGTAGAGTCTCTGTCAATTTTGTCTCCTAACTGGTGCTAAGTGAACGTATTGTTACAACCTTCACACCCTCTTCTTAGACTCACTAGAGGATGTATAGTCAGCCCAGAGGCCCATTATATCAGAGGAGACTCTGAAATAACAGCTTCTGTTAACAGAGAGGTTAAATGTTAAACACAGACCCTTACCTTATTTCTGGCTAACAACCTCCTGACAGCTGACAGGTGTTTATTTCAATACCACTGGTCCCATTAAAACTGGTTTAATCAAAACTCAACAGCTTTAAAATTACAACAAAATATATATAACAACAAAATATAATAAATATGTGCTCTCCGTCCTTGTGTATACACGAGGCCACAAATGAATTCACTCAGTATAATGTTATCTCCACCAAATACAATGCTCTCTCATTACTACAATAATCTTTAGACTATAATGAACATATTATACTTGAGTTAACACCATAACTATCCATGATTGTCCAGGTAATAATAGATAAATGTGCACCACACTAGCTTGACCCTCCTATCCTCCACAACCTAGCTACCGAGAGTGCCGCCAAAACCAAAACAATGTTCCGATACTTTCTTGTTTCATCAACATATAATTTTTAATTCTTTTTATACTTCACACCTGCTTCTTACAGTCTTTCATAACAGTATAAAAAATAAAAATACATTCTACAAAGTTTACAAAATGGAACACATACTAGTATACATACTTATATAAAATAATCAAGACATTTATTAAAGTCTTTACCATAAGCTTGGAATTTCGATTCTAAAGAAAAACGAGAAACAACAGAAACTAAATACAATGGGTAACTGAAACAAATATTGAGGGAAAGGGGAGACGACCGTAATAGTATCTAGTTAAGATAAAGTCCCAGGGTTAATTTTGTCTACTAACTGGTGCTAAGTGAATGTATCTAGTTAAGGTAGAGTCTAGGTGTTAATTTAGGATTTTTTTCAATATTCACTATTTATGAACAATATTGACTAGATAACGGAACCAGGAGGAAGTTAATGAGGAAGAAGACATATCCTAGGAGGAGGAGGAGGAGGAGGGGGAGGAGGAGGATGAGGTTAGAGAAGAGGAGGAAGACGTACCTAGGAGGAGGTTGGTCAGGAGGAAGTGGCCGTAGTGGTTAGTTGCCATGGTCAGCTCAAGATCATCTTTGGTCATTCTCTTGTCTTTGAAGCCAATTATACCCGCGTTGTTTACCTGCAAGTACAGGTGTATTGTTTACACCTCTCTCTCTCTCTCTCTCTCTCTCTCTCTCTCTCTCTCTCTCTCTCTCTAAGCTTACTGACCCATACAACATATCCCTCTACTCCTAAGCCTATACACTTCTATCCATTCCTTCCTTTAGTCCTCAGCCCCTCTTACCCCTATCCCTAAGTCCATTCTACTTCTAGCCTGTAGCTCTTCCTGCATGTAGTCCTCAGCCCACAGCCTATCCTATTCCAGCTCTTACCCCTTACTGCTATTAGCCCTTAGCCCCTCCTAGCCTGAGTTCATCCTACCCCTAGCTCTCAGATCTTTCTACCTCTAGGTCAAAGCCCCTTCTACTTCCAGGCATTCCAATCCCACCCCTCAGCCCATCTTGCCCTCCAGCCCCTCCTGCTCCCAGCCCCCAGCCACTCCTGCCCTTAGCCCCTCCACCCACTGTACTCACCAGGATGTGCAGGGATTTCTCCGTCAGTAGAATCTCATTGGCGAATTGCCTGACGGAGGCGAGGTCAGAGGTGTCCAGTTCCCTCACCACCACCTCCCCGACGCTTCCCTCAGCTTCCCGGATCCACGCTGAGCAAGATGATATACAGTTCAGGTGTTGTAAATGTACAGGTGAGGTGTTGTCAATATACAGCTCAGGTGTTGTCAATATAAAGGTGTTTTCAATATAAAGGTGTTGTCAATATACAGTTCAGGTGTTGTCAATATTCAGTTCAGGTGTTGTCGACCTTACCTGCCACTTTGCATGCTTTCTCCAGGTTCCTACAGGCCAGTATTACCCGGGCACCTCGACGCACCAGGTCCTTAGCGGTGAACTTCCCTAGACCTGCCGTAGGAATAAGACCCACTAATTACTGCAACACCTCAGTCCTATCACAGGTAGATGAATAATAGGTAGTGAGGAGGTGGGTGAAATTATGATGATTTAAACCTAGAAAGGGATGTGGCACTGTCATTATAAGAACAAGGTGTGGCACTGTCATGTTATTATAAGTACAAGGTGTGGCACTGTCCTATTATTATGAGTACAAGGTGTGGCACTGTCCTGTTATTATGAGTACAAGGGGTGGTAGTGGACTGTCATTATAAGTACAAGGTGTGGCACTGTCCTATTATTATGAGTACAATGTGTGGTACTGTCCTGTCATTATAAGTACTAGTTGTGATACTGTCCTGTCATTATAAGTACAAGGTGTGGCACTGTCCTATTATTATGAGTGTAGGTACTGGACTGTGTCATTATAAGTACAAGGTGTGGCACTGTCCTGTTATTATGAGTACAAGGTGTGGCACTGTCCTATTATTATGAGTACTAGGTGTGGTACTGTCCTGTCATTATAAGTACTAGTTGTGATACTGTCCTGTCATTATAAGTACGAGGTGTGGCACTGCCCTGTCATTACAAGTACAAGGTGTGACACTGTCATCACAAGTACTGACCTGCAGATCCACCAGTGACGATGGCAGTCTTCCCCGTCAGTGACCTTTGGGAGTGGCATCGACCCGAGGTTTTCCTGTACAAGATGCGAAGACCGAACAACACAGCCACCACCGTCACCAACACCTCGATCCACATGACTCAACGATGACTGAAAGAGGATGTGAGTCAGTTAGTGTGTGACTGAAAGAGGCTGTGAGTCAGTTAGTGTGAGTCACGGCTTTGAAACTCATATGTTATATCCGAGAGAGAGAGAGAGAGAGAGAGAGAGAGAGAGAGAGAGAGAGAGAGAGAGAGAGAGAGAGAGAGAGAGAGAGAGAGAGAGAGAGCATCAATTAGAAAGTTTATAATGACCTGTTAAGAGAATTGAACGACAGTAATTTATCCTGATTTACCTGTATGATGACTTCAGGAGTTAGTTCACCTGGTGACTACTGAAGGGGGAGCAGGAGGAGGTTGTCAAGAGGCGCCTGTGTGTGTGTGTGTCGTTCTTGATAATGTCGGGGCTCAACTGACTCGTGTACTCTCTACCCTCCCACTATCTTCCCCTACCTCCCTCTTCCCCCCTCCCTCCATCTTCCACCCTTCCATCCTCCTCTTCGATCTCTCCCACTTCCCCCTCCTCCCTTTCCCCCCTCCTCCCCTCCGTCCTTCTCCCCCTCTTCCCTCTTACCCCTCCCACACCTCCTACCCTCCCCCTTCTCCCAGCTTCCTTCCTTCCCTCCCTCCCTCCCTCCTTCCACCCCCTAACATCTCCACTAATTAAATTCTCTATTATTGAACTCAACGCAACTAAAAAAAATATGTAAAACAAAATATATTAATAACTTAATTTATATGTTATTATTATTTATTACTCGAAATAATCACATTAATTAAAGGTGTGGCAGGTAGAGGTACAGACTGAGTTGAATGTTATCAGATCACAGGTGAGATAACTTGTGGCACTGATAATTTTATCCAGACAAGAGAGTGCCAGGGTGCCATGGCAACTCAGTGTGTGTGTGTCGTTAATGAACTTTGTTATTGTAATGATTGTAATGCATTGCTGTAATTAAATGTGTTGTACTGTCATGTATAAATGTGTGTGTGTGTGTGTGTGTGTGTGTGTGTGTGTGTGTGTGTGTGTGTGTGTGTGTGTGTGTGTGTGTGTGTGTGTGTGTGTGTGTGCGTCATCACAGAAAGCAGGCAGGGCTGATAACACAGTATAGATATGTGTTATCAACATTGTGTGATGTAACTAGTTCTCTGTCACTTGAAAAGGCAGTGATGATGATGATGATGATGATGATGATGATGATGATGATGATGATGATGATGATGATAATGATGATAATGATGACGACGACGACGACGATGATGATGATGATGGTGATGATGGTGATGATGATGAGAGTGATGAGGGCGCTAATTATCCTATCCTAATCAAACCTAACCTAACGTAACCAGCATGACCTGACCTATCCTGGAACATCGAGGGCACCTGACCTGAGCACACGCCATTGATCTATAATAAGCCCTCTCCTTCACAACTCAAAAGGCTAATCTCAGTCCTGTGTCTTTTTGTTTGGCGGTCCTCCTCCTCATCCTCTCTGGTGCAACCGTCGTGTCAGAATGTTCCCGGAAATGAACTGCAGAGGGCTCACTCATATTCTGGGGTCATCCCTCAGCTAACACTAACAAACACTCATGACGTCACCTATCTGCCTATCAACATCCGCACGTTTCCCTTATCAACATGGCTCTGACGTCACTACCACAACACTTCATAGTAACCACCGGCCAATCACATGGGTTAAAGATCATCACGTTTTCTTGTTGGTGGGGAGACTCGTAGGTCATAAGCCTGTAATAAATAGAGACTGAGACGTTGATTATCTCTCAAGGATCTCTCCTCTCCCCTCCTCTCTCTCTCTCTCTCTCTCTCTCTCTCTCTCAACATCAACGTCAACACAACGAATGAACTGATGAGAGGAAAGAGAAGAGGGTACCAATACCATTACATCCCATCACTTATATGCATTTGCCCACCTCCCTACCACCCCCTGCCCTCTGCCACAAAGGCCTACCATTTTGCATATCTCATCTCCTCCGCGCTAATAACTGCTCCCTCAGCCTTTGTCCACGTTTCACTTGCCGTTCTTATGGAAAAACTCCTCGTAATCTGCAGATGTGGGCAATTCTGCCACTCTCTATCTCTCTCTCTCTCTCTCTCTCTCTCTCTCTGTTATTTTTCCCTCTCACTCTTTCTCTCTCTTCCCATGTCTCCTCTCCCTCATTCCTCCTTCTCCTCTCCCCTCCCCCTCCCTCATTCCCTTCTTCTCCTCTCCCCTCCTCCCTCCCCTCATTCACCCCTCCTTCTCCCCTCCCCTCCTCCCTCCCTCATTCACCCTTCTTCTCCTCTCCCCTCCCTCCTTCCACCCTCCCTTCTCTCCCTCCCTCCCCCTCCCATCATTCTCCTTCTTCCCCCTCTCCCCCTCCCCCCCTCCCACTCATTCACCCTCCTTCTCTCCCTCTCCCCTCCTCCCTCCCTCCATTCACCCTTCTTCTCTCCCTCTCCCTCCTCCTCCCCTCATTCACCTCCTTCTCCCCTCTCCCCTCCCCTCCCACTCATTCACCCTCCTTCTCTCCCTCTCCCCTCCCCTCCCCTCATTCCACCTCCTTCTCCCCTCTCCCCTCCCTCTCCTTACCTCCGTCTCTCCCTCCCCTCCCTCCCTCCCTCATTCACCTTCTCTCCCTCCCTCCCTCCTCCCCTCATTCACCCCTCCTTCTCTCCTCTCCCTCCTCCCTCCCCTCCTTCACCCCTCCTTCCCCACTCTCCCCTCCCCCTCCCCACTCATTCACCCTTCTTCCCCCTCCCCTCCCTCCCTCCCTCCATTCACCCTCCTTCCCCCTCTCCTCCCCCTCCATTCACCTCCTTCCCCTCTCCCCTCCCCTCCCCTCATTCCTCCTCTCTCTCTCCCCCTCCCCTCCATTTACCCCTCCTTCTCCCCTCTCCCCCTCCCCCTCCCTTATTCCCTCCTTCTCTCCCTCTCCCCTCCCTCCCTCCCCTCATTCACCCTCCTTCTCCCTCTCCCCTCCTCCCTCCTCATTCACCTCCTTCTCCCCCCTCTCCCTCCTCCTCCCTCATTCACCTCCTTCTCCCCTCTCCCTCCCCCCCCTCCTCCCATTCCCCTCCTTCTCCCCTCTCCCCTCCCTCCTCCCCTCTCATTCACCTCCTTCTCCCCTCTCCCTCCCCCCCCTCCTCCCTTTCACCCCTCCTTCTCCCCCTCTCCCCTCCCCTCCTCCCTCATTCACCCTTCTTCTCTCCCTCTCCCCTCCCTCCCTCCCCTCATTCCCACCCTCCTTCTCTCCCTCCCCTCCCCTCCCCTCCCTCTTCCACCCCTCCTTCTCCCCTCTCCCTCCCCCCTCCCTCATTCCCCTTCTTCTCTCCCTCTCCCTCCCTCCCTCCCCTCATTCACCTCTTCTCCCCTCTCCCTCTCCTCCCCTCCCATTCACCCTTCTTCTCTCCTCTCCCCTCCTCCCTCCCACTCATTCACCCTCCTTCTCCCCTCCTCCCCTCCCTCCCCCCACTCATTCCCCTCCTTCTCCCCTCTCCCTCCCCCCCTCTCCCACTCATTCACCCCTTCTTCTCCCCTCTCCCTCCCCTCCCTCCCCACTCATTCCCCCTCCTTCTCCCCTCTCCCCTCCCCCTCCCTCTATTTCCACCTTTCTTCTCTCCCTCTCCCTCCCCTCCCTCCCCTCATTCACCCTTCTTCCCTCTCCCTCCTCCCCTCCCCTCTTCTCCCTTCTCTCCCCTCTCCCCTCCCTCCCTCCCCTCATTCCCCTCCTTCTCCCCCTCTCCCTCCCTCCCTCCCCCTCCCATTCACCCTCCTTCTCTCCCTCTCCCCTCCCTCCCCTCCCACTCATTCACCCTTCTTCTCTCCCTCTCCCCTCCCTCCCTCCCCTCATTCACCCTCCTTCTCCCCCTCTCCCTCCCCCTCCCCTCATTCACCCTCCTTCTCCCCTCTCCCTCCTCCCTCCACTCATTCACCCTCCTTCTCTCCCCCCCCCCCTCCATCTAAGGCCGTTCTGTCCTTCCATATTCCATTATAGGCGTCATCAATTCCCCCACAACCATCAACCCCACACACACACACGCTTCATTGATTTGGTGGAAGTCATCAATTGATTTTTATCTATCTATCTATCTATCTATCTATCTATCTATCTATCTATCTATCTATTTATCCTCTCTCTTTCATTCTCCCCCATTTCTCTCAGTCTCTCTGTCTCTTTCTTTCTTTCTGTCTGTCTGTCTGTGTCTCTTTCTCTCTCAGGGTGACTTTTTCCCACACAAACAAGGGCCGGTGAAGAGTTACACGTCAAGGTGCCTCCTCACTGACAGGTAACTAGGACACTGAGTGAGGGGGTGAGGTCACAGACAACAAACAGACAGACAGACAGTCTCTAATTATGCTCTCGTGACAATTAAACTTTCTATCTGTAACACCAATGTGAAGTTTCTAAAGGTATTTGTTCGCTTTCTTTCTTCAACCCATAAAGTTAAGTAAACACATATATACTAAAACGGTCACATGACAGAATACTACTTTCATAGGCAACACACAAAACTTTCTCTGCAACAAGATTAAGAAAGTCAACACAACTTCCTCAATGTGCGGGCATAATTTAGCATTTCTGAAAAGGTTAGGATTGGTTGGGTACAGGACAATGTATTCCAGGGTGAAAAGTGAATATTTACCTCAGCATGTGGATGCAGCAGGCAGGTGTATCAGCGTTCAACTTTGACCTCCAGACATGTAACAAGGTAAGAGGAAGCGGTCACACACACACACATAATAATGGAGAAATGCAGTAGGCCCTGTTGGCTCATACTGGGTAGTCCGTTTACACCCAACCCCTATTGCTCATATATCCATCCAACCTCTATGTTTGAAGCCATCCAGCGTATTCGAGTTAATGATGATGTTTGGTAACTTGTTCACTCGTCCTACTCTATTTCCAAACCGATATTTCTTTCGCGCCTAAACCTAGGTTGACTAATTTAAAACCATTGTTACAGGTTTGCTCTTGGTTGGATAGTTTGGGTACCTTTGTTATATCACCTTTGTTTTAGCCCTTCCATTTATGCCTAGATCATATCGCCCTCACTCTACGTCTCTGAGAATTGCAAATTAAGATCTTTAACCTGTCTCTGTACTCAAGGTTCCTAATGCCCAGGATTAGTCTTGTTCATTCTTCTCTAATTCTTTTAGGAATTCTATATCCATTTTGTAGTGATGACCAGAACTGAACCGCGTAATCCAAGTAAGGTCTCACAAGCGAAGATATAGTTTTAGGGTGACCTCATTATCTTGTAATTAACCTCCTTGTAACACACACACACACACACACACACACACACACACACACACACACACACACACACACACACATACACACACACACACACACACACACACACACACACACACACACACACACACACACACACACACACACACACACACACACACACACCCTTACCTGTGTGTTTTTAGGCTTTCACAGATCATCTGCCACTTAGCCAACTCATTCCTCTAATCACGTCATGAAACTGTGATTTGGGCGGTTTTGATACTGGTGGTCGTGAATTGACCTGTTATGCTGTTGCCTCCTACTTCCTTCTCCTGCCTCCCTACTGCCTCCATATGCCTTCTCCTGCCTCCCAGTGCCTCTCTTCCTCCTCCTGCCTCCTACTGCCTCCCTACTGCCCCCTGCCTTCACCTGCCTCCTATTGCCTCCTCTGCTCCCTGCTGCTTTCTCCTGCCTCCTACTGCCCCCTACTGCTTTCTCCTGCATCCCTATTGCCTCCTTTCTGCCTTCCTGCCTCCCTGTTGCCTCTCTGCTCTCTGCTGCTTTCTCCTGCCTCCCTCCTCTGCCCCCTACTGCATTCACTGCTCTTTTCCTGCTGTCCTCACTGGCTCTCTTATCTTTCTCTGGCTCCATCCTGTTATCTCTGTCTTGATATCTTCCTTGCCCCTGCTGTATATCTCTGTTGTATCCTGTTGCTTCTTTGCATTATCCTGCCTGTTGATGTCTCTGCTTAGCTGAACCCACACCACTAAGGACCCCCACGGCGTCCCCAGCCACACCACTAAAGGATGCCCCACAGCCCCCAACCCCCACTAGAGCACCCCACAGCACATCAACCACACCCTCAGAAACCTCACAGCATATCCCCAACCCACCACTGAGAACACTCACAGCACATCATTCCCACCTCAAAACCACAGCACATCCCCAACCCACACCACTAAAGACACCCCCACACATCACCAACCGCCCCCAACACTTCCCCAACACACCCCTTAACACATCTCCACACAAAGTAGTAGTGTGGGGATGTGTTGAGATGTGTTGGGGTGTGTTAGAGATATGAGAGTCTCAATCTCTAAAACAGGAGTAACGCATATTCACCTGCTAGCATTGTAATAGTGATACACCATTACCAGTTAAACTACAGTTAGCACTGTCACATTGTCAGTCACGTCTACAAAGTCAGTATAAGGAAACTAATATATTAATTCTGACCTAATGCTCTGATTCAGCTGAACACTCTGTCAGATATTGCTGAGTTCTGTACTGGACATCTTTCCTTCACATACATACATACATACATACATACATACATGTACATACATGCATACATACATACATACATACATACATACATACATACATACATACATACATATTACATACATACATACATGCATACATACATACATACTATACATACATACATACATACATACATACATACATACATGCATTGCATACATACATGTACATTTGCATACATACATACATACATACATACATACATACATACATACATACATACATCATACATACATACATACATACATACATACATACATACATACACACATACATCAAGTACACTGTTAAATTGTAGTGTGAGAAGCTTATGTACTATTAAAACTGTGTGTTAAGGTGTGATCGTGAACGTTACTACTGTGTTAAGCTTTGTGGTAAGATCAAAACTGTGTATAGTGAGCGAGAAAAAAATAGTGTAACGACAGTCGATAAGCTTGAATATAGGAATGGTGGTGGTGTGAACCCGGCCTCCTGGGAGAATCCCGGCCACAGAAACTCGGCCTCCTGGAAACCTGGCCTTCTGGAGAATCTGGCTTCTCCAGGACAGCCTCCATGTCTTGACCTCAGAGATACTGGCTCTGCCTCCTGAAACCTGGCCTCCTGAATCGGGCTTTCTGAACCTGGCTTCCTGGTCTTCTTCCTGGACGGCTGCGATGATCTTCTAGAGGCCCGGCCTCCTGTGATGCTTGAGAAATCTGCTTCTGGGAACCCAGCCTCCTGAATAACCTGGGCTTGGTAGCCCGGCTCAGAGAGCCCGGCTCTGGATAACCCTGCCTCCAGGCCCGGCTCTGGATAACTCCTACCTGAGCTAGACCCGGCTCTGGATAACCCTGCCTCCCGAAGGACCCGGCCTCCTGGATAACCTGCCTTCCGAGAACCCGGCTTCTGGATAACCCTGCTCCTGAAGGAGCAGCCTCCTTGATAACCCTGCATCCGGAGAACTCGGTGGTGGGTTGGTGTGCGGCCTTGGATAACCCTGCATTTCAGAAGAACCCGTCTCCTGGATAGCCTGCTCTGAAGAACCCTGCCACGCGATTTTCTGGCTAACATAAAGACGTACTCTATGCCTGTTCTGTTGGCTCCGGTAGTGTTCGAGGGTATAGTCCACATAAAATGTTCTACTGGCAAACAACACAATCAGTGAGTGAACCTTACTGTCACATGCAACTGATAAACTAAACACTATAATGATTAACTTTGTACTTCTTTGTTATTTTAAACGTGTAATGTAGTAGTTAAATTACCATCAACAAATACTATGAGAACATACCCACACACACACACACACACACACACACACACACACTCACCATGACCCTGGGTGTACACGATGAGGAATCATTTGGTTTAAAATATATAAGAAAGTGTTATGAAATGTGTGTGTGTGTGTGTGTTGTTTGTGTGTGTGTGTGTGAATTATGTCAACAAAACAGATTTAAACCAACAGTGTTGGCTGGTTCAAGTATGTTTCAAGAACCTGTCCAGTATGGCATGGTGTAACAGGCAGTAGCATGCCTGACCTTGCTGGCTTGTTGACTACCGACCTGCAATAGCTGCCGTAATAAGAGATAGGTAGGTAACAGGTAAGTGACGGAAAAGTGTCACTTGTTGTATTGTTGTATCAGTGGTCGACAGTACACCTTTAAGCCTGGGCGTGGTATCTTTACATCACACACACACACACACACACACACGGAACCAGTATCATAACACCTCTTGAACTCAGAGACCTCTTTCTAAAAACGATACTACTGAACCACAAGTAATCATAATCACTACAATGACCACAACAACTACAACAATCACCACTTGGACTTATTGACGCTACATCTCTGTCTATGGATGAATGGATGATGGATGTGAAAAACACTGACAGGAAATCCACTCAGAAGATGATAATGTCAAAACCGCCTGTCGAGTTCCAGAGAGAGAGAGAGAGAGAGAGAGAGAGAGAAAGAGAGAGAGAGAGAGAGAGAGGAGAGAGAGAGAGAGAGAGAGAGAGAGAGAGAGAGAGAGAGGCTATTATATTCTCCTGCCTTTCGGAGTTGATAAATTGTTATCTCTGTAACCTCTCTCTTAGTCCCCTTCCCACTTTCTCCCCTAATCCATCCCTACTTCCAAGCTCCATCCCTCACTCTTTCCCTCCAAACTCTCTTCTGTCCCCTCCTCTCTTACTCCCCACTTCCTTTCACTAGTCCTTAATTCTTCCTTCCCTCCCTCATTCCAACACCCTCTCTTCTCTGTCAGTTTTTGCCCTCATCTGTCCTACCATCCACTAACACCTCTGTCTATCTGTTGTCTGTTGTCTGTCTCACTTCCCCAATGCCATAAATACACATCGGTCATTTTCATAATTGACCTACCTCTCTCTCTTCCCCTGCAAAAGTGTATAAATAGATTTCCAGTCTGACCAACATTTTATCTGTTGTGTTGTTGTTGTGATTCTCTCAGTCAACAGTTCTACAATTGAAATACTATTTACAATTGAGTTTAACAGACCACAGCCACAGAAACCTTAACCTGGGGGGAGGGGACGGGTGGGGAGGGGAAGGAGGCTGGATAGGGAGGTAAAGGAGGAGGGGATAGGTGGGGATGTGATAGGAGAGGAGGAGAAATGGTGAAGGAGGTAGGCAGACCTGACCATTTCAATCCTGTTATTTTTATGTCTGTCTGTGAAGGGTGGAGGGGGGGGGGTAAGGTAGTAGGGGAAAGGAGGGATGGAGGAGGGGTAAGGTGATGAGTGGATGTAGGTGGAAGGGCATGGAGGGAAGAAACGTAGGGGGTGGAGGGTAGGTAGGCGTTATTTATTCCAATCTTGTTATTTTTATGTCTCATTTGTGCCTTTGAATTTTGGGGGGAGGGAGGAGGGGGAGAAGGGGAAATGGAGGGAGGAGGTGGGAGGGAGAGAGGGAGGAGGAGGGGAGGAGGGAGATAGAGAGAAATGCAGACTTTATTTTATCTTTCCATTTATTTTTGGTTTGTGTGTGGAGGGAGAGAGAGAGAGAGAGAGAGAGAGAGAGAGAGAGAGAGAGAGAGAGAGAGAGAGAGATGCTGGGAAGCACGATGATTGGTCCTCTGATGGAGAATTTATCTTGAGTTACCCCTAAGTAATTTTTTCTTCACGTTTTCCTCTCTTCGCTGGTGTATGTAGACTTTCATTCACTTTCTTCCCTTTCTTTCACGTTCTGTATTACGTTATTATTATTATTATTATATATTATTATTATTATTATTATATATTATTATTATTATTAATATTATTATTATTATTATTATTATTATAGCGCATCTGATGCACCATAGTCAAATTTAATCAGACTGTACCTGACTTTATTACTTACTACCATTAATAATATTACAGCAATACGTAACTGAACGAAGTATTACTGA
>NW_024732415.1:5067162-5178068 GCF_018991925.1 Homarus americanus | reverse complement strand
CAGGTGCCATTAGCGTATTGTTTGTGGTGCCAATAGCGTGTTGTTTGTGCCAATAGCGTGTTGCTCAGGTGCCATAGCGTGTTGTTTGTGGTGCCAATAGTGTGTTGGTGTAGTTTGTGCAGGTGCCACAGCGTATTGTTTGTGGTGCTAATAGCGTATTGTTTGTGGTGCCAATAGTGTTGTTTGTGGTGCTAATAGCGTGTTGTTTGTAGTGCCAATAGTGTGTTGTGTGGGCCAATAGTGTGTTGGTTTGTAGCTAATAGTGTGTTGTTTGTGGTGCTAATAGCGTATTGTTTGTGGTGCCATACGTGAATAGTTTGTCGTGCTAATAGTGTGTTGTTTGTGGTGCCATAGTGTGTTGTTTGTGGTGCTAATAGTGTGTTGTTTGTGGTGCCAATAGCTGTGTCAGGTGCCAAGTCTGCCGCCAAGCGCGTTGTTTGTGGTGCTAATAGTGTTGTTTGTGACATAGTGTGTTGTTTGTGGTGCTAATAGTTTGTTTGTGGTGCGTACGTGTTGTTTGTGGTGCTATTAGTGTGTTGTTTGTGGTGCTAATAGTGTGTTGTTTGTGGTGCTAATAGTGTGTTGTTTGTGGTGCTAATAGTGTGTTGTGTTTGTGTGTGCCAAGGTGCTAATAGTGTGTGTTGTGGTGCCATAGTGTGTTGTTTGTGGTGCTAATAGGTGTTGTTTTGTGGTGCCAATAGTGTGTTGTTTGTGGTGCTAATAGCTTTTGGTGCCAATAGGTTGTGTGGTGCCAATAGTGTGTTGTTTGTGGTGCCAATAGTGTGTTGTTTGTGGTGCTAATAAGTGTTGTTGTGAATTTGTTGTTGTGCCAATAGTGTGTTGGTTTGTGGTGCTAATAGGTTGTCGGAGTGCAATAGTGTGTTGTGTAGTGCCATTAGTGTGTTGTTTGTAGTGCCAATAGCGTGTTGTTTGTGGTGCTAATAGTGTGTGTTTGTGGTGCTATGTAAGTGTTTGTAGTCAGTGTGTTTGTGGTCAATAGTGTTGTTTGTGGTGCCAATAGTGTTTGTTGCAGGTGCCAATAGCGATTGTTTGTGGTGCTAATAGTGTGTTGTTTGTGGTGCTAATAGTGCGTTGTTTGTAGTGCTAATAGTGTGTTGTTTGTGGTGCCAATAGTGTGTTGTTTGTGGTGCTAATAGTGTGTTGTTTGTGGCAATAGCGTGTTTCAGGTGCCAAAGGTGCTTGTGGTGCCAATAGCGTGTTGCCCGGTGCCATAGCGTGTTGCTTTGGTGCCAATGTGTTGTTTGTGGTGCCAATAGTGTGTTGTTTGCAGCCAATAGTGTTGTTTGTGGTGCCAATAGTGCGTTGTTTGTGGTGCCATAGCGTGTTGTTTGTGGTGCTAATAGTGTGTTGTTTGTGGTGCCAATAGTGTGTTGTTTGTGGTGCCAATAGTGTGTTGTTTGTGCGCAGTCACAGTGTGTTGTTTGTGGTGCTAATAGTTATTGTTTGTGGTGCCAATAGTGTGTTGTTTGAGCTAATAGTGTGTTGTTTGTGGTGCTATGCGTGTTGTTTTGGTGCAATAGTGTGTTGTTCAGGTGCTAATAGTGTGTTGTTTGTGGTGCTAATAGCGTGTTGTTTGTGGTGCCAATAGTGTGTTGTAGTGCCATTAGTGTGTTGTTTGTGGTGCCAATAGTGTGTTGTTTGTGGTGCTAATAGCGTGTTGTTTGTGTTAGTTGGTGCTAATAGTGTGTTGTTTGTGGTGCATAGTTTGTGGTGCTAATAGTGTGTTGTGGGCTAATAGTGTGTTGCCAGTGCTAATAGTGTGTTGTTTGGTACAGTGTGTTGTTTGTGGTGCCAATAGTGTTGTTTGTGGTGCTAATAGTGTGTGTTTGCTACGTTGTTTCGGTGCTAATAGCGTTTGTTTGTAACGGTTGTTTGTGGTGCTAATAGTGTGTTGTTTGTGGTGCTGGCTATGCGTTGTTTGTGGTGCCAATAGTGTGTTGTTTTGTGGTGCTAATAGTGTGTTGTTTGTGGTGCTAATAGTGTGTTGTTTGTGGTGCTAATAGTGTGTTGTTTGGTGCTAATATGTGTTGTTTGTGGTGCCAGTGTTGTTTGTGGTGCCATAGTGTGTTGTTTGTGGTGCTAATAGTTTGTTTGTTTGTGGTGCAATAGTGTGTTGCTTATGGTGCCAATAGTGTGTTGTCGCAGGTGCTAATAGTGTGTTGTTTGTGGTGCATATGCGTTGTTTGCGTAATAGTTGTTGCTCAGTGCCAGTGTGTTGTTGTGGTGCAATAGTGTGTTGTTTGTGGTGCCATATGGTTAATAGCTGTTGTTTGCGGTGCCAAGTTTGTTGTTTGTGGTGCCATAGTGTGTTGTCGTGGTGCCAGTGTTGTCGTAAAGCATAGTGTGTTGTTTGTGGTGCTAATAGTGTGTTGTTTGTGCTAGTGTGTTGTTTGTGGTGCCACAGTGTGTTGTTTGTGGTGCCAATAGCGTGTTGTTTGTGGTGCTAATAGCGTGTTGTTTGTTAATAGTTGTTGTTTTGGTGCCAATAGTGTGTTGCTTGCGGTGCCATAGTGTGTTGTTTGTGGTGCTAATAGTGTGTTGTTTGTAGCATAGTGTGTTGTTTGTGGTGCCAATAGTGTGTTGCTCAGGTGCCAATAGTGTGTTGTTTGTGGTGCCAATAGTGTTGTTTGTGGTGCAATAGTGTGTTGTGTGTGCCAATAGTGTGTTGTTTGTGGTGCCAATAGCTGTTGCTCGGTGCCACAGCTCCAGTGCCAATAGGCGTTGTCAGGTGCTATTAGTGTGTTGTTTGTGGTGCTAATAGTGTGTTGTTTGTGGTGCTAATAGTGTGTTGTTCAGGTGCTAATAGCGTGTTGTTTGTGGTGCTAATAGTGTTGTTTGTGGCGCTAATAGTGTTGTTTGTGTGCCAATAGTGTGTTGTTTGTGGTGCCACAGCGTGTTGTTTGTGGTGCCAATAGTGTGTTGTTTGTGGTGCCAATAGCGTGTTGTTTGTGGTGCTAATAGTGTGTGTTGTTGTGCTAATAGTGTGTTGTTTGTGTGCTAATAGCGTGTTGTTTGTGGTGCTAATAGTGTGTTGTTTGCGGTGCTAATAGTGTTGTTTGTGAGTGCTTAGTGTGTTGTTTGTGGTGTCAATAGTGTTGTTTGTGTGGTGCCAATAGCGTGTTGTTTGTGGTGCTAATAGTGTGTTGTTTGTGGTGCCAATAGTGTGTTGTTTGTGGTGCTAATAGTGTGTTGTTTGTGGTGCCAATAGCGTGTTGTTTGTGGTGCTAATAGTGTTGTTTGTGGTGCTAATAGTGTGTTGTTTGTGGTGCTAGTGTGTTGTTTGTGGTGCTAATAGTGTGTTGTTTGTGGTGCTAATAGTGTGTTGTTTGTGGTGCTAATAGTGTGTTGTTTGTGGTGCCATAGTGTGTTGTTTGTGGTGCTAATAGTGTGTTGTTTGTGCTAATAGTGTGTTGGTGCCACAGTTTGTTGTGCATTAAACTGGTGCCAATAGTGTGTTGTTTGTGGTGCAATAGTGTGTTGTTTGTGGTGCCATAGTGTTGTTTGTAGTGCCAATAGTGTGTTGTTTGTGGTACATAGTTTGTTGTTTGTGGTGCCAATAGCGTGTTGTCAGGTGCCAATAGTGTGTTGTTTGTAAGCTAATAGTGTGTTGTTTGTTGCTAATAGCGTGTTGTTTGTGGTGCCAATAGTGTGTTGTTTGTGGTGCTAATAGCGTGTTGTTTGTGGTGCCAATAGTGTGTTGTTTGTGGTGCTAATAGTGTGTTGTTTGTGGTGCTAATAGTGTGTTGTTTGTGGTGCTAATAGTTTGTTGTTTGTAAGTTAATAATAGTGTGTTGTTTGTGGTGCCAATAGCGTGTTGTTTCAGGTGCCAGTTTGTTGTTTGTGGTGCCAATAGCGTGTTGTTTGTGGTGCTAATAGTGTTGTTTGTGGTGCCAATAGTGTGTTGTTGTGCTAGTGTGGAAAGTTTGGTTGCTAGGTGCTAATAGTGTTGTTTGTGGCGCTAATAGTGTGTTGTTTGTGGTGCTAATAGTGTGTTGTTTGTGGTGCTAATAGTGTGTTGTTTGTGGTGCCAATAGTGTGTTGTTTGTGGTGCCAATAGTGTTGTTTGTGGTGCTAATAGCGTTGTTTGCAGTTAATAGTGTGTTGTTTGTGGTGCCAATAGCGTGTTGTTTGTGGTGCCAATAGTTTGTTGTTTGTGGTGCTAATAGTGTGTTGTTTGTGGTGCTAATAGTGTGTTGTTTGTGGTGCCAATAGTGTGTTGTGGTGCCAATAGCGTGTTGTTTGTGGTGCTAATAGGTTGTTTGTGGTGCTAATAGCGTGTTGTTTGTGGTGCTAATAGTGTGTTGTTGAGGTGCCAATAGTGTGTTGTTTGTGGTGCCAATAGTGTGTTGTTTGTGGTGCTAATAGTGTGTTGTTTGTGGTGCTAATAGTGTGTTGTTTGTGGTGCTAATAGTGTGTTGTTTGTGGTGCTAATAGTTTGTTGTTTGTGGTGCCAATAGTGTTGTTTGTGGTGCCAATAGTGTTGTTTGTGGTGCCAATAGTGTGTTGTTTGTGGTGCTAATAGCGTGTTGTTTGTGGTGCTAATAGTGTGTTGTTTGTGGTGCTAATAGCGTGTTGTTTGTGGTGCTAATAGTTTGTTGTTTGTGGTGCTAATAGTGTGTTGTTTGTGGTGCTAATAGTGTGTTGTTTGTGGTGCTAATAGTGTGTTGTTTGTGGTGCTAATAGTGTGTTGTTTGTGGTGCAATAGTGTGTTGTTTGTGGTGCTAATAGTGTGTTGTTTGTGGTGCTAATAGCGTGTTGTTTGTGCTAATAGTGTTGTTTGTGGTGCTAATAGTGTGTTGTTTGTGGAAGTTTGTGTTAATAGTGTGTTGTTTGTGGTGCTAATAGTGTGTTGTTTGTGGTGCTAATAGTGTGTTGTTTGTGGTGCTAATAGCGTGTTGTTTGTGGTGCTAATAGTGTGTTGTTTTGTGGTGCTAATAGTGTGTTGTTTGTGGTGCTAATAGTGTGTTGTTTGTGGTGCTAATAGTGTGTTGTTTGTGGTGCTAATAGTGTGTTGTTTGTGGTGCTAATAGTGTGTTGTTTGTGGTGCTAATAGTGTGTTGTTTGTGGTGCTAAGTGTGTTGTTTGTGGTGCTAATAGCGTGTTGTTTGTGGTGCCAATAGTGTGTTGTTTGTGGTGCTAATAGTGTTGTTTGTGGTGCTAATAGTGTGTTGTTTGTGGTGCTAATAGTGTTGTTTGTGCAAGGTGTTGTTTGTGGTGCTAATAGTGTTGTTTGTGGTGCTAATAGTTGTTGTTTGTGGTGCTAATAGTGTGTTGTTTGTGGTGCTAATAGCGTGTTGTTTGTAGTGCTAATAGTGTGTTGTTTGTGGTGCTAATAGTGTGTTGTTTGTGGTGCTAATAGTGTGTTGTTTGTGGTGCTAATAGTGTTGTTTGTGGTGCTAGTGTGTTGTTTGTGGTGCTAATAGTGTGTTGTTTGTGGTGCTAATAGCGTGTTGTTTGTGGTGCTAATAGTGTGTTGTTTGTGGTGCTAATAGCGTGTTGTTTGTAGTGCCATAGTGTGTTGTTTGTGGTGCTAATAATGTGTTGTTTGTGGTGCTAATAGTGTGTTGTTTGTGGTGCTAATAGCGTGTTGTTTGTAGTGCTAATAGTGTGTTGTTTGTGGTGCTAATAGTGTGTTGTTTGTGTGCTCTATGTGTGTTGTTTGTGGTGCTAATAGCGTGTTGTTTTTGGTGCTAATAGTGTTGTTTGTGGTGCTAATAGCGTGTTGTTTGTAGTGCTAATAGTGTGTTGTTTGTAGCAATAGTGTGTTGTTTTGGTGCTAATAGTGTTGTTTGTGGTGCTAATAACGTGTTGTTTGTGTTAGTGTGTTGTTTGTGGTGCTAATAGCGTGTTGTTTTGTAGTGCTAATAGTGTGTTGTTTGTGGTGCTAATAGTGTGTTGTTTGTGGTGCTAATAGTGTGTTGTTTGTGGTTAATAGTTTGTTGTTTGTGGTGCTAATAGTGTGTTGTTTGTGGTGCTAATAGTGTGTTGTTTGTGGTGCTAATAGTGTGTTGTTTGTGTTGCTAATAGTGTGTTGTTTGTGGTGCTAATAGTGTGTTGTTTGTGTTGTCATATCTCTATATAAGACAGGTGCATTGGGGAAAAAAAGATAAATTGAACTGAACGAATCTTTGAGAATTAATATTTTAGTCGTAGTTTAAGTGAAATAGATACACACACACACACACACACACACACACACACACACACACACACACACACACACACACATATCACTTAGGAGAATGGAATTAACTTACATGTATGTCTATTTCAGTGAATGGGAGAATGAAATTAAGCTATACGTGTATTTCAGAATCTATTTCAGCCTGAGATAAAATGCATTCTCAACTTAGTCAGGCAAGGATGGTTGAAATTTATCGTACGATCCTTTGAGCATTCCGATCCCAGAGGTGCTGTGTAAGGAACTCTGAGGTGGAAAACATTAAGGCATTGTCTCACCACAGCAAGAAAAATACAGCACACAGTAGCGGTAGATTAAGGAGGTCGACTGTGAAGATGTTCCTGTAGAAGAAGGAGAAGGAGGGGAAGATGGAGGAAGGAAGGGGAAGAGGAAGGAGGAGGAGGGAAAGATGGAGGGAGGAAGGGGAAGAGGAAGGAGGAGGAGGGGAAGAAAATAGGAGCGGGAGGAGGAGAAGGACGAGAAGGAGGAAGGAAAGGAATAAGGAGAAGAACGAAGTGAAGGACGAGGAAGATTGGAAGGGAGAAAAAGAGAGGGAGGGAAATACAGAGAAGGAGAGAAGATAATGAGGGAGGGTTATGGAGGGAGAGAAAGGGGAGTAAGGTGAGGGAGGGTGATGGTAGAATATAAAGAGAGGGGAGGAGGGGAAGGGAAATGAGGAATATAGAGACGGAGGAGAGAGAGAGAGAGAGAGAGAGAGAGAGAGAGAGAGAGAGAGAGAGAGAGAGAGAGAGAGAGAGAGAGAGAGAGAGCACATACATTTACCATCACAGTAATTCCAGCCGGCACTTTTAGATGAGTGGCTGAGTGTTTTAATATCCTGTGCATGCGTGTGTCTGCGTGTGTGCGTGTGTGCGTGCGTGTCATAATAACAACAACAATATAAAATAGCATAAACAATAACAATAATAATAATAATGAAGTTAGTTTATTTCCGGGAATTGGTGGTATAATTTTTTTTTCAACAAATTTGTCCATTGCGGAAAAAAAAAATAATCAGAGTTAATTTAGTTACCAGAATTGAATTGAAGTTAACATTATTTATATCCTGTTTTAAATATCCAGCCAGGAGTGTTGACCTCATGGCGCTAAAGGACCTGTATTGGCACCTGTGTTGTTATAATAGGTTGTGGTTATGGCACTCCTTTAACACTCCTATGAGAAATTGTGTGGTGCCAAAGGATTTACCCCCGTTAGTAACATTGCTGATTCATTGGGATTGTCTGCGTCATCATCTTATACCAAGAAAACAACTCAAGCATTATCTAAAGATCTTGACACACTCTGTAATACTAAGTGCCACCCTCTAACTAACTTCTTTGTACACCTTTACACTGAAATACCTTTATGCCACTGCCCACATGATAACTTAAGGTGCACAATAAACTTGCCACTGGTCGCGTTGAAATGAAAAAAGAAAGAAAAATGAAAATATTAAATATTCTGTGTTGACGTGTGAGGCCATGACACCTACTTCCTCAACATTAAAACAATTTACTAAACTCACAGAAGCACGACATTTTTTCTCTATATATTTTTTTCTTTTTTTTTTAGGGGAGGAGGAGGGGGGGAAGGAGGGGGGAGGGTTTAAGGGATGTCAAATATTATAATTCTGACTGTGACAAAAGATTTAATGGGAGAATAACATTGTACCCTCCCAAGAATTATTTACAAACAAAACCAAACAAAACTCATGATTTTTATATATAATTTTTTTTTTGTAACTATTGAAGTTATATGAAAGGAGAATATGATACAGAAACACTCACTGTATCAGATTCTGTAATGTTCCTCTGAAACTTGAGTTGTTATGTCTGTTGTCGCCCCTTGTGTTATTTCGCCTTTTATTTCCGCTACCCTGAGACACCCCTTATTCACCCCTGAGACCCCTACACTACCTGAGACACACCCTTATTCCCACCCCTGAGACACCCCCTTATTCTCACCCCTGACCTCCTGAAACACCCCCATTCCCCCTGAGACCTTATTCTCACCCCCTGACCTCCTGAAACACCCCTACTCTCACCCCTGACCTCCTGAAACACCCCCTTACTCTCACCTCCTGATCCATTGAGACACCCCTTTATTTCTACAGCTTGACTTCACGTGGCCCCTAGAGAGAGAGAGAGAGAGAGAGAGAGAGAGAGAGAGGAGAGAGAGAGAGAGAGAGAGAGCTTACCACTATTTTTGGCCACAATCCTGCACTATTAGTAAGTTAATAACGAGGCCCGAGGAGGCATTAAAAACTTAAGCCATCACGGAGACTTTATGGCTCTCACTCGCCTCTCTTACCACCCAAAAAAATAATGTAAAGAAATTGTCTCGAGGAAGCAGTGTCTAGTGGATGTGAGTGTGTGATAATGTCGGGTACCTGAGACAGCTAATTGTTGCCACTAGAAAGATGTGAACGTGTTGAGATATTAATTTATTTATTTATTTATTTATTTATTTATTTATTTATTTATGTATGTATGTATTTATTTATTTATTTATTTAAGGTTGTAAAAATGTATACACAGAATATGGTAAAAAAATATTTTTGTTGATATAATAGAAATGTTCTTCTCTCCCTCTCTTTCTCTCCCTCACCCCCTCCTTCTCTCCCTCCCTCTTTCTCTCCCTCCCTCCTCCTTCTCTCCCTTGGCTCCTTCCTCCCTTCTCCCTCAGGACACATAAATAACGCTCAGACTTATTGGATATTTGGTACAATTACCCTTACAGATCTCACCCACCCTCGACCCACCCTCACACCCATTGACCTAATCCCTCCACCCACAACCTTATTCCTCTCCCTCCACCCCACCCTCCACCCACAACCTAATCCCTCCACCTACAACCTTATTCCTCCCAAATCACCCCTCCACTCGCACCCTCCACCCTCAACCCACAACCCAACCTACAACCCCACCCACACACACACCTACACCCTGGACTACCACCCACCTCTGCATAGCTTCACCACACACACACTCGATCCACACCCATACACCACCCTACACCCATAAATCCCCCCCACCCGCACCCACCCATCCATAGCTCGATCACTCCTACCCTATCCTACCCATCCACACGATCATCTTTTTACCCACATATCCTTCCATCACCCAAATACCCTTCATTATCATCACCCACACCCTCCCCCTTCCATCTACCTACACCCCCATACACAAGAGACCTTCCCTCACGCCCCCATCCCTATCCTCTCCTCCATCCACCCCCTCCATCACCCACCCCCCTTCTCCACCCACACCTTCATCCATCCCCTCCTCCATCTCCACCCACTTCCGCCCTAAAGAAGGAACTTCATAATTTTCCAAGTCTGTTTAACCAAGTTTAGGTTAACGCAGTGTCAGCGACCGGGAGACGTTAGCGACGCTGAGCACGAGATTGATGTGGGTGTAGGGTGTAGGGTGTAGGTGTAGGGTGTGGGTGGGGAGTGTAGTGTGTGTGTGTATATAGGTGGAGAGTGTTGGTGTGGGTGGAGGGTGTAGGTTGTGGGTGAGTACCCGGCTCACAGACGAGGGTAGACTCACAGAACGGGGGTCTGGCTACACCATCTTCTGGAAGGGTAAGCCTGCTGTGAAGAGAAACCGCATTTATGGAGTTGGCTTTGTCATCCGCCAACGCGTCCTACACAGGCTAACTGAAATGCCTGTTGGGATCAACGAGCGCCTCATGACGCTCATAATCTCACTGAATCACTCTCGTTATGCCTTTTTCATCAGTGCATATACTGGATGCACAGGATGACATTGAGGAGGCCTTTTACGTCGACCTTGACAGAGTGCTAACTTCTATCCCCAGAGAAGACAAAGTTATGCTCCTTGGTGACTTCAATGCCAGAGTTGGCAGAGATGCTGATATTTGGCAGGGAACCGTAGGGAGAAATAGACTAGGCAAGTGTAATCCCAACGGCCTACTCCTTCTCAGCAAGTGTGCTGCACACAACCTCACTATCACCAATACCTTGTTTAGGCAGGCGACAAGTTCAAGGGTTGGTGGCAACACCCACGATCCAAACACTGGCATCACATTGACTACATCATTGTCAGAGAAAGACATCGCCGAGATGTCCTCATCATCCGAGCAATGCGTGGCACAGACCACTGTGACACTGATCATTAGCTCTCACTTCACGTCGCCTCAAAACGGCGAAGGCAACAAGCCTCCAAAAGAGGTTTTAACACTAAGCATCTGGAGGTTCCAGTGGTAGCACATGATTTCAGAGAACAGCTTGAACATGACTGATAAACAACCCAACAACAAACAACCCAAATCCCAGTGCCGAATGGATTATTCTGGACACTGTCATGACATAAACCTGCAGAGACCCTCGACCAGATCGAAAGAATACACCAGGACTGGTTTGATGAAAATGACCCGGCAATCAATGTACTCGTCGATGATAAGCGTGCTGCTTTAACTGACTGGCAGAACAACCCTCAGTCTAGAACCAAAGCTGATACCTCCCGCAAGAAGAAAGTGGCGGCCCAGCACGAACTTCATAAACTAAAGAACGACTGGTTTAAATATAATGCATGTGAAACGCAAAAAAACTTGCAGATTAACACATATGCGCGAATTTTAAAATTCTACTAAAACATTTTATGGGCCAATCACTCATGGCACAGCCCCCCTCTGCTCTTCCAACGGTAACTCACCAACTAAAGACAAAGAAGGCATCCGTCAGCTCTGGAAAGAGCATTACCATTCGCTGCTCAACAGAAACACCGATGTGGATGTCCCTCAGCTTCCAGAGCTGACCCAGCTCAGTTATCCTCCATCCCTGGATGAGATAGCTACTGCCATCAAACAGATGAAAAATAACAAAGCCTCAGGGCCTGATGGAATCCCAGCCGAGGTGTATAAAGCAAGAGGACCTCTGCTTACTAGCTGTCTCCACTCTCTCCGGAAGAATATATCGGAAAAGGACAAAATCCCCCAAGCTCGTAAAGATGCCTTCATCACCAGTATTTCCAGTATAAGAACAAGGGAGGCCGGTCAGACTGTGGCAACTACTGCGGGATCTCACTACTGTCCATATCTGGCAAGATTATCGCCCGAGTCTTCCTAAACAGACTACTACCTGAGGTGGAAACCTTCCTCCCAGAATCTCAGTGTGGCTTTAGACCACCACGGGTCACCACTGACATGATCTTTGCTGCCCACCAGATACAGGAAAAGTGCAGAGAACAGTGTCGTGACCTGCAAATGACCTTCATCGATCTTACCAAGGCCTTCGATTCGGTCAACAGGGAAGCCCTCTGGCGGACCCTCTGCCGGTTTGGCTGCCCACCAAAGTTAATCGCCATTGTGAGGCAACTCCCCGAGCGCATGAATGGCAGTTTGCTGCACAATGGCACCCAATCTGAGTTCTTCCCCACCCAAACGGGGATAAAACAAGGATGTGTACTGTCGCCAACTCCATTTTCCATTTTCTTGGTTGCCTTCCTTACTCGTGCTAGCGCCAATTTAGCCGACGGGGTGAACATTGAGTACCGGATGAAGGATCTTTTTCAACACAAGACGATTCCAGGCAGGAACAAAGGTGTTGGCAGCTTCCATTACTGATCTTCAGTATGCAGACGACCTCACCCTTGTCGCTCACACTGAACGCGTCCTACAGGAGATCCTGAACACCTATGCAGATGTGCATGCACACTTCGGCCTTGAGCTGAATGTGCTTAAGACTCAGATTCTCTTTCAGCCTGCCCCTGGTTCAGCCACACCTCCACCATCCATCCAGCTTAATGGTACTACCCTCTCTATGTTACCCTCTTTCAATATCTCGGCTCCCACCTGTCCACCACCGCAGACATCGACGAAGAGATTCAACATCGGATCAGAAGTGCATCTCAAGCTTTTAGCAGACTCCGAAATCGTGTCTTCAGCTGTAGGGAACTGAAATTATCTACAAAGCTGTGCGTACTGTATATCGAGCAGTGGTCTTCCCCACCCTGCTATATGGCAGTGAGACATGGGTCACATACAGGAGGCACCTCAAGGCACTTGAAAACTTTCACCAACGTAGTCTACGTTTCATTCTCCGAGTTCGCTGGGAAGACAAGAAAACAAATGCCAGTGTTTTCCTTGACACCAACTGTAGGAACATCGAGGCTACCATTATCCATGAACAACTACGTTGGACTGGCCGTGTTACCTGCATGGACGACAGTAGACTGCCAAAGCAGCTACTTTACAGTCACCAAACGAATAGTAAACGTAACGCCGGCGGACAACTGAAAAAGTATAAGGATAGTCTTAAGGCAAACCTGAAAAAGTGCCAAATCGACCCCATCACCTGGGAGACGATCACTCCACACCGTAACGCTTTTAGGAGCACCACACGAGAAGGTGTCACTACTTTCGAATTAGCCCAACTGCAAACCGAGGCAGACAAGCGCCAACCCCGGAAAGACGCTGCCGCCGCCTCTCCCGCACTAGGTGGAGCCATCCACATGTGCAACATCTGTGAACGACTCTACCGGTCCCGTATCGGCTTCTTTAGTCACTTTAAAGCTCACCAACGTAGGTGACATCCTTAATAACTCATATCATTGTATCATAGCTGGATGACCGTCATACTAGATTCCGAGTGACAGCAAAATAGTAGTGTGTGTGCGTGTGTGTTTATGTATGTGTTTATGTATGTATGTTTATGTATATGTGTTTATATATGCGTATTTATATATGTATGTGTGTGTTTTAATATAAATTATGTATACATTATAAACAATACGTGACTAATGCTCCTTATTCGACCCAGTGTAAAACTCACACATCTACGACAACATTTATATATGAGCGTTTTTACAGCACACATGTTGATTTTTCCGTTTTAATGCTCTTTTACTGGCCTGAGTCATTGTGTGCCCGCCTTTATGTCTTTTTAATGTGTTTCTTGAAAGTGACTGTGTTGGTGTGGTTGTTGGGGGTGAAGATGGTGGTGGTGGAGATGGTGGTTGTGGTTGTTGTTGGGGGGTTAGGGTGGTGGTGGTTGTGGTAGTGGTTGTTGTTGTTGATGTTATTGGTTAGTATATCTGCCTTTTGTACATAAGTGTATATCAGTATCTGCATGATTAAACACGAGTACATAAAGAAAAAGAATAGGAAGTAAAAGGAGGAGGAGGACAAGCAGGAGAAGAAGGAGGAAAAGGAAGAGGAGAAGAAAAAGAAGAAGGAGGAGGAGGAGGAGGAGGAGGAGGAGGAGGAGAAGGAGGACAAGGAGGAGATGGACGATAAACTAAAAAACAAAAACGAAGAGCATGAAAAGAAAAAAAAGATAAAGTAAAAGAGAAACACAAATTCTCAATAGTTTTCATTTGATTTATAAAAGGGATAAAAATTTCCTCTCCATTAGTGCAATTTCGACTGATTTTCTTAACCAATATATTTTTCCTCTGTTGTCACCTGAGGACCTTATGATGACGCCACCTCTTAAAAGACCCTCTCTAGACTGTGGATAGACTGTGACCACTTAGACAGTTATACACTTAAACATCACTTATGCAGTCCAGTTCCTAAATACCACTTAAGGGTGAGTGGGAGGGTCTAATTCTTAAATGACTCTTAAGGCAGAGGGGAGACTGACCATTTGGATTTTTGTAAATTTCAATTCTTAAATGACACTTAAATTTGATGGGAAGAGGGGGTGAGGGGGGGGTGGAAGGGAGGGAGGGAAGGAGGTCAAGGAAATGGAGAGGAAGAGAGGAAAGAAGGAATGGAGGAGAGAAGGAGGGATGGATGGCGAGAAGGAGAAAGTAGGAGGGGAAGGGAGGAAGGATAGAGGAAGTAGAAGAGGGAAGTAGAAATTGGGGGAGGGAGAGGAGAGAAGGAAGAAGTAAAAATGGGGAGGGTGAGAGAGAGAGAGATGAAGAGAGGAAGGGGAGGAGGAGATTAGAAGGAAGGGGACAGGGGAATGAAAGAGATGAACAGTAGAGGAGGAAAGGGTGAAGAAGAGAAACATAGAAACTGAAAGGAAAAGAAGGGGAAGAGACTGTAAAGAAGGAGAAAGAGAGAGAGATGAAGAGAGGGGGAGGAGGAGTAACAGGATACACAAAACAATAGAAACAGAACACACACACACACACACACACACACACACACACACACACACACACAAGCATCCGCACAGCAACAGTATACAGACACAGCAACAGTATACAGACACAGCAGCAGTATACAGACACAGCAGCAGTATACAGACACAGCAGCAGCAGCAGCAATATTAGCCGGCAAGGTGCGGTGCTCAAGGGCAGCTGCACCAAACTTATGAGCAGAAATGTGAACAATTCTGTAGCGTTAGCAGTGAGACAGGCACAGCTCTCGCACCGCCCTCTCTCCCGCCACCCACTCTCACACCATTCGCACTCACACTGCTCTCTCTCATGCCACCCACTCTCACGCCATTCACTCTCACTCCGCCCACACCACCCATCACACCTACACCCCACCACCTACACTCACACACCTACACTCACACACCCACAACACCCTCACCCCCCACACACTCCACCACACTAAGTTCAGAACAAAAGACACAAAGACTGACAGACTCACTGACAGCAACAGTAATAACAACAGTAACATTAATAACAGCAACGGTAATAACAGTAATAACAGCAGCATCAGCAGAAGAAAATATATAAACGTCAGCAGCAATATCATAATATTACCCAGACACACACACACACACACACACAACACACACACACACACACACACACACACACACACACACACACACACACACACACACACACACACACACACACACACACACACACAACACACACACACACACACACACACACACACACACACACACACACACACACACACACACACACACACACACACACACACACACACACACACACACACACACACACACACACACACACACACACACACACACACACACACACACACACACACACACACACACACACACACACACACACACACACACACACACACACACACACACACACACACACACACACACACACACACACACACACACAGTTATTGAACAAAGAACAACGATAACACTAGTTTCAAGTGCAGATAACTGTTGGGTGTAATAACAGTTAGAGGAACAATAATTCTTGTGTCATAACAGCTGCTGTGGTAGCTATGACAGCAGCAACAGCAGTGAGGCAGCAGCTGTAGATGAACATACCAACAGCGGTCAAATAAGCCTCGGTTAGGTTAGGCTAGGCTAGGTTAGGTTAGGTTAGGTTAGGTTAGGTTAGGCTAGGTTAGGTTTATTATTATTATTTGGTCAGGTTGAATTAGTTTATCTCAGATACCGTCAGTATTGTAAACAGTAGTATCAGCATAATCGTCAGAACCACTGTCAGTATCGGCAAGAGTGGCGTCAGCACTGCCGTTAGTCATTATTGTCACTAGAAACGTCAGCATTATCGTCAATCAGTATCGTCACCAGTAGCGTCAGCACAGCCGTCAGCAGTAGCGTCAGCACAGCCGTTAATCAGTATCGTAACAGAAACGTCAGCCTTACCGTCAATCAGTATCGTCACCAGTAGCGTCAGCACGGCCGTCAGCAGTAGCGTCAGCACAGCCGTTAATCAGTATCGTAACAGAAACGTCAGCCTTACCGTCAATCAGTATCGTCAACAGTAGCGTCAGCACGGCCGTCAGCAGTAGCGTCAACAGCAATAAGAGCGACAGGGGCGATATTATTGATTGTAGATATCACTTTATTCTCAGCTCGTGTTTACCTCTGACGTCACCTGCCACTGTGTCTTGTACCGAGGTTCTCTGTTTCGTTTTGAGGTTTTCTGTTTCGTTTTGGGGTTCACTGTTTCGTTTTGAGGTTCTCTGTTTCGTTTTCAATCTCTCTGTTTCGTTCTGGGGTTCACTGTTTCGTTCCTAAGTTCTTATTGTTCACTCCAAGACTCGTGGGTTCACTCCAGGTTTCGATATTTTGTATTTGAGGCTCATTAGTTCGTTCTAAGGGTTCGATGGTTTGTTCTAAGGTTCATTAATTCGTCTCAAGTATCGATGGTTTGCCCTAAGGTTCATTCTGGAGCTCGTTAGGTTCGGAGGGTTGTTGTTTCATTCCACATGCTGTTGGTTTATTCCGAGACTCCATATGGGCGGGCTTTCTGGTTCGTTACGGAGCTTGTTTTGGGTATCACTGGCTGCTTTATGGCTCGTTAGCTTCCTTTTGGGGTTCGTTGGTACGTTGTGAGCTTCAATGATTCGTTCTCGTAGCTATTTCAATGGTTTCGGGAGTTGCTGGTTTGTTCCAGGAGTGCAAGTTTGCCCTCGGGGGTTACTGGTTCGTTTCGGGGTTCATTAGTCTCAAATCTGTCTCGTTAGTTTGTTTCTGAACTTACTGGCTTATCCTGATATCTCTCTCTCTCTCTCTCTCTCTCTCTCTCTCTCTCTCTCTCTCTCTCTCTCTATTTCCATGTCTTCTAACGTTTCTACCTACACACACGTCAGAAACCCACAATACATAAATATGAGAGAGAGAGAGAGAGAGAGAGAGAGAGAGAGAGAGAGAGAGAGAGAGAGCATGTATGTGATAGAAAAATACTTTGCGATACATTCACTCACTTGTCCGGAGATCGCGTTTCTTGTGTGCGAGATTGAGCGTGACTCAGATATGAATAGAGAGATAGAGAGATGGATCGAGAGATAGAGAGAGAGAGAGGGATCGAGAGATAGACAGACAAAAGATGTAAAGAATTAGAAAACTTGATGGATAGATAGAGAAATAGAAAGATATATATGAAAATAGATATATTGGTAGATATACATAAAGATAGAGAGATAGATATATATATGTAGCTCACTAGGTCAACAGGCAGACAGATGAAAAGATTGACACAGACAAATAAAGAGAAAGACAGACGTAAAAAGAGGTAGACAGATGGCTAAGTTAATAGACAGAAAGACGTATATAAATAAAGTAAACAGATAGCTACGTCAATAGACAGACAAACAGACAGATAGACATTTTTACTGTGCACCCCACCTCTCCTTCCCTTAAAATTAGTTTTCCTGGATCCGTGTAAGAACAGCTGACCAGAATGTCAACAAAGAAGAGGACAAGACGCACACACACACACACACACACACACACACACACACACACACGTGGCACTGGGTGAGGTTTCCCTGAGACGTCGACGGGACACTCCCCTCCTACACATTAAACCCTGAATTACGGATATTACAAGTCGATTTCACCTTCCAAGCGGATATTTGGAGCTCTGCCTGCAGTCGTATGTGATGTTCTCTCTCTCTCTCTCTCTCTCCACCCAAGACACCCCATCATACCCCCACCACCACCTTCATCACCCTCTCCACCCCACCCATACCTTCCACCCCACACACCTCCCCACCTACCTCCACCCACCCACACACCCTCCCCCATCCATAAACTCCCCACCCACCCACACATCCCTTGCACCACCCACTGCACACACACCCACACCCTCCCACACCCTCCCACACCCTCCTCCCACACCTTCCCACCCAAACATCCTCAACATCACCGACTTTGGTTCCGAGGATCAACAGAACGGAAGGACACCCTCTAGCTCAGTCCATAGATTCTATCCCGTCTCAGCAGATCTCTCATCCTCCTCCTCCTTCATTTTCCTTACCTTGACCTTGAGCTTTCCCTCTCACTTTCTCTCCCTTCTCTCTTTTTTCCCTCCCTGACTTTGACTCCTCCCTCTCTCACCTGTTCCTCCCTTCTCTTTATTTCTCTTGGCTAATTCCCTTCTCACCCTTGATCTTCCTCTTGTCTCACCTCCTCGCTCCCTTCCACCCCTCCCACCTTCCCTCTCCCTCACCATAGATCATCAATTTTTAGTTTGGGCAGATTCTTTGGCCCTTCCTCCCTCCCTCCCTTCCTTCCTCACCCCCTCCCTCCTCACAATTCCCACCCCCTCAACCCTCCACCTCACCTCCACCTCACCCACTCCTCACCCCACACCCCCTCACCCCACTCCCTCCTCACCCCTCTCCACCTCACCCCACTCTCACCCTCCTCCCCTAACCCTGCTCCTCCGTTTCTGAGTGTCAGCATATTCCTTGACCTCTTTCCCTTTAACACCACTCTCATCCTCCCTCTCTCTCTTCTTCCCTCTCACCCCCTCACCTGCCCTTTCTCTCCCCTGAATCTTCCTCCTCATCTCCTCTCCCTCACCTTCCTCCCCTCACCTCCCTCCTTTCTTCCCTCTCTTTCCCTACCTCTCACCCCCCCCTCCAGCTCGACCTGTACTCCTTCTCTTAATCAAAACAAACTCGGGGTCTCATTCCCAGCGTCACGGAAAGGCTGTCAGGAATTTCTCCGTCTCACGCGATTGTCGTCTGCTGGTAGCGCTCCTAAACAGTCACGCTATGGCTATCTGTCTGTCTGTCTCTCTGTCTGTGACTTTATCCCCTTGTCTTACTGTCTCCCTGTCTCTGTCTCTCTGTGTAACTGTCTCACTGTCTCTCTGTGTCTCTATCCCCCTGTCTCTCTGTCTCCCTGTCTCTCTGTCTATCTTTGGCTCACTGTGTCCCTGTCTCACTGTCTCTCTATCTATCTCTGTCTCTTATTATATCTTCTTGTATCTCACTGTTACGTAGAATGGGATCAAAGGAGTGTAGAACAAAATCCCAAGAAATAAGAGAGACGGGGGACAGAAAGAGAAAGTAGTGGAAGAAGTAATTGGAGGAACACTCATGGTAAACCTCTCTCTCTCTCTCTCTCTCAAGGACATACGCGTAAACAGCCACAGAGACGCAGTAAACATTAACATCTCGCTGACATTAACTGCTGTACTATGTGATTATATCCTCGTGTCTTTATCTATGAGTATTTGTTCGTCCTGGTCTTATCTTGTGTTGATTTTAGTGTATAGTGATAAGAATGATGGTGAATAGTGATGATAGTGATAAGAATGATGGTGAATAGTGATGATAGTAATAAGAATGGTAGTGAATAGTGATGATAGTGATAAGAATGATGGTGAATAGTGATGATAGTGATAAGAATGATGGTGAATAGTGATGATAGTGATAAGAATGGTAGTGAATAGTGATGATAGTGATAAGAATGATAGTGGATAGTGATGATAGTTCTAATAGTGATGGTGAAACTTGATGATAATTAAAAATCTGTCAAAAAATCTCATAAAATATGGTGACAGTTTTTTCATAATTTTGCTGAAGTTAGAATATAGTGATGATTAATGATGATGAAAGTGATGAATGATGATAATTCCAGTGATAATAATGATGATAATGAACTATTTGGCAGTAGTTTCAGTCATCATTTCACACAAGTTAAAAGATAGTGATGAGAAATAATGAGAATGATGATGAAACTGATGATAAATGATGATAACAATAATGATGAAAGTGAAGAATGATTTTAGTGACGATAATGAAGATAGTAAACAAACTATTAAAACACGCCTTAAAACTAATATAAACACGAGGCATTACATTAGTTTCTTCACCATTACCAACACTACCAGCTGGTCACACAACACTGAGCCGCTATTGATAAAACCCCACACAGTGTTATGTGAAGGTTTAGTCAAGGCAGTTATTTACACAGCTGATGGGGAGTTGGAGTCTATCCCAGAGAGGAAATGACAGATAGACAGACAGAGACACCGGCAGACAGACAGACAGACAGAGGTTCTCTTTTGTTTCATGATTCAGTAAACATAACGTGTGTGTGTCAGTGTTAGAGGGTGAGGTTGACTTTGTGTGTGTGTGTGTGTGTGTGTGTGTGTGTGTGTGTTTCATATAGAATAACACACTAGTAATAATGTACTGTTTACTTTACCATTGATATTAATACTGACATTTTTTCCCTTCCAGGTAAGTGCGGTGCTCAAGGGCTGTTAACTATGTGACAGGTAGATAATATTATTTTTTTTTCTTTCTCTAATTCTCCATCTTTCTCTTTTTTTTTTTACATGTCCGTCGGTCCATCCATGTCTGTCTGTCTGTCTGTCTGTCTGTCTGTCTGTCTGTCGTCCGTCCTTCCGGCACAGTTAGGTGAATCAGAGGGTAGAGCAGATAGAATCAATTTTTATCATTCTCACTTTAAACGTTTCTCTCTCTCTCTCTCCCTCTCTCTCTCTCTCTCTCTCTCTCTCTCTCTCTCTCTCTCTCTCTCTCTCCTCTCTCTGCTTTCATATTACTTGTTTTATTCTTCTTCTCTTTTCTATCATTGATATCCTTCAATCCTCCTTACCGTCAATCGTAGGTCACATTTAGAAAGACACAGAGAGAAAAATCACACACACACACACACACACACAGACACACACACACACACACACACACACACACACACACACACACACACACACACAGAGTTAAAAATAATACACATGATAATATCGGGGTATTATACACGGTGTTAGCGAGCCACGCCATGAGCCACGCCATGAGCCACGCTGTATTACACATAATTTTAACCAAAGGTGGAAAGTGTGGTCCTCTAACCTGAAATTACCTGTAAATTGTGTGATGGCAAATTATATCCTTTACTAGAATTACAAGTTCACTGACTTTTGGACAACTGGTTAAGTAAGCTGGTGACCTTTGACCCCTGAGGTGAGGTTAATTAGTGTGATTTGACCCCCAGGTGTGGTTAATTAGTGACCTTTGATTCCCAGGTGAGGTTAATTAGTGACTTTGATTCCCAGGAGAGGCTACTTAGTGACCTTTGACCCCTAGGTGAGGTTAATTATTGACATTTGACCACCAGGAGAAGTTAATTAGTGACCTTTGACCCCCAGGAGAGGCTTACTGGTGATCTTTGACCCCAGGAGAGGTTAATTAGTGATCTTTGACCCCAAGTGAGGTTAGTTCGTGACCTTTGACCCCAGGTGAGGTTAATTAGTGACCCTTGACCCCCAGGTGAGAACGAGAGTGCATGTCACATAAGTAATTCCTGAACAAGAAGTAGATTTAAGCGCCTTGTGTGAGAGTAGAATGACGTCGAAATATCAATAAGATTCTACTGTAATCCCAATGCGTTCTTATATGTACAGATAGGCGGAAATGAGAGCAAGATACGTTCTCTTATTCTTCCATAGGAGAGTCTGGATGCGTTCATTCGTCTTCAGATAGGCGGAAATAAGAAAATAAATGCGTTCTCTTATATCCAGATGAGGTGCGGCGGCCGAGTGAATACAGCATTCATCTCCCGTCCCAAAGGTCCTTAGTTCGATCTCCGGAACGCTCCCAAGACGCACAGCAATAAATCACACTACAAAACACTCCCCTCATATGCAAGTAACACTATCAGTCAGGTCAGGAAGGAGTATTGGGCTGAATAATCGTAATATTTTCCCTTAAGAAAAATTAGACACTTAAATTAGACACTTATGTATATGCAGTATATATATGACACTGTGACCTCTGCTTTTACCACATATGACACTATCGAGGTTGCGCATATCACTTGTTTATATATATATATATATGACACAGGCGAGTCTGCTTCTACACATATGACACTATCGAGGTTACATCTGTTTATATATCTGACTCTGTAGTGAGGCAGCTTCTCCTTCTTCTCCTCTTAAAGATGAAGAGTTCTCGTGTCTCTCTTCTCAAAGCCAGAGGAAGTCTTAATTCTCTCCTAACTTCTCCTTAAGACTGAGAGCTTTTTAATGTCTTCTTAATGTGAAGGGTTATTGTGCCTAACTTCTGTTTATGACACAAGACCAAAAAAAAAAAATAGAAAAAAGAAAACATTGTATTTCTTTCTTGGAACGATAAGGTTTTCTTGGTTTCTTTCTCATTCCTTCTTAAGATAAATGAGACAGACAGACAGACAGACCGACACTCTATGTAGATAAATAAATATATCGATAGGGAAATGTATATAGACAAGTGACGAGAAATATTTACACAGTTAAGGTTGAGAGAGAGAGAGAGAGAGAGAGAGAGAGAGAGACCCGGCACATATATACAGTATCCCAAGGTCTAAACTTTTGCTGTGTAATATTATTGTTAAAAAAATGATGCCTCCGATTCATAAGTTCCAAGACCTCGTAAAGTTAAAGTTCTATTATGCCCTTATTACACCCTCAATACACCCTCATTACACACCCCCCACTACACCCACACAGTCTTATTACACCCTCAATACACCCTCATTACACACCCCCCACTACACCCACACAGTCTTATTACACCCTCAATACACCCTCATTACACACCCCCCACTACACCCACACAGTCTTATTACACCCTCAATACACCCTCATTACACACCCCCCACTACACCCACACAGTCTTATTACACCCTCAATACACCCTCATTACACACCCCCACTACACCCACACAGCCTTAATACACCCTCAATACACCCTCATTACACACCCCCACTAATACACCCTCAATACACCCCCACTACACCCACACAGCCTTATTACACCCTTAATACACCCTCAATACACCCTCACTACACCCACACAGTCTTATTACACTCTCACTACACCTACACACCTTTATTACACCCTCACACCCTCACTATATCTTTCCTACACCCACACACCCTAACGCACACACCCAATGAATTCTCGATACACACATGCACCCCACTACACCCCTCTACACGCTCACTACGCCCTCAATACACCCTCATACCCTTGCTACACCCTCATACCCTTGCTACACCCTCTCATATTTATTTCAATTTCACACCCAAACTACACTCTTCACCCCAAACCTATATTTACTACGGTTTAAGAATGCATATTATACCATGTACCACCATCATCAACAATTACCACAATCATAGAATACTCCCACATTTACTACCACAACCACCACACTAAAGCCACCACAATTAATAACCTCGGTACCATCAACAGTAATAATAAAAAAAATTGTCAAAGATTTGTAAGTAAAATTGCTCTCCCTCTCCCCTCCCCTCCCCTTTCCCCTACCTCCTACCCCCTTCCCTCCCTTTCATTCTCCTCTCCCTTCCCGTCCCCCTCCACCCCACCCCTTCCTCCCTCCCTCCCCAACCTCTATCCCTCCCCCACCCCCATCCCTCCCATTCTCTCCCCTCCCTCCCCCACCCACTCCTATCCCTCCACCACCCCATCCCTCTCATTCTCTCCCTCTCCACCCCAACAAACAGTAAACTTGGGAATCAAATAATTGGTTTTACATCAACCTCCCTCCCCCACCCACTCCTATCCCTCCACCACCCCATCCCTCTCATTCTCTCCCTCTCCACCCCAACAAACAGTAAACTTGGGAATCAAATAATTGGTTTTACATCAACTGTGACACAAAGATGGCGACCAAAATGACGTCAAAATTGCACTGAGACTTGACCGTGATGGGTTAGCTCATCCTTAGTCGATGGATCACGAAGGAAAAAAATAAAAATAAAAAAAACGAAAAAACCGAAATTACGCTTTTCTATACGACAAGAATGATGTTGTAATACGGTATATCATCTAATAAATATATATTGTATATAATCATTGTCCCTTTATTCATAATTTGATATACGTGAAATATATGATTCATATATTCACCAAGGGATATAGTCATTAGAGGAATATATATGGAAATAGAGGGTCTGCTATATATTCAACAGGGGTTATATAATTCGTATACTCAAGAGCTATACAGTATATACATAGCTTAAATGGCCCATATATTCATCAGATTATATAACACTCCTTGTATACGCCAGGGAATATACGTGGAGCATAAACACGAGGCAAGTCAGGAAAACAGCCATAAAAAAGACCATTGGTTAACAAATTGGTATATATGAAGGGTGAGAGCCATTATTAAAGGTGTCGTGTGGAGCAGTGAACGTGAGGCAGCCAACCCACCCATCCGCCCGCCCGCCCGCCCGCCCAGACCTGCTTCTGCCTGCCCGCCAATACTGTGGTGGTGTGGTAGTGATGTGGTGGTATGTATAGTGTGGTGAGATATGATGCTGGTTTGGTAGTGGTATGGCGTTAGTGTGGTATTATGTGGTATGGTGATATAGTGGTAGTGGTGGTATTATGATAGTGGTAGTAGTAATGTGGTGGTGGTGGTGGTGGTGTGGTTATGATAGTGGTAATGGTGTAGTGATGGTGTGGTAGTTGTGATGATGGTATGGTAGTAGTAGTAATAGTAGTGGTTGTGGAAATAATGGCTATACCTTACAGACTTAAATTTGTAATATAATTCTATTTTACACTACTAAACGTTCACCCCCCTCCCCCACCCCCCCAATGCGAACCAGGATTCATAAAGCCTTTACGTCAGTCCTTGTTAAACCAGGTGACTTCATGGAACACAGGAAGTACTTTTACAATGTTATACCTTCATAATTAAAATACCTAACAGACCTTACCTGGAAAAGCAAAGAAGGAATTCACAATAATAATAAAAAAATATTGCATTTCCTGAACTCAAAATACATCAAAATACAAACGTAATTTATACATTTCAGTAACTTGATTTGAAAGAAAATAATAAATAAATTCAGTTAAGTTTATATTGTGATACAGTCTGTGTATTCTAGTTTGTTTACTTGTGAAAAATACGAAAAATAGTGAGACAATAATGTATTTTTTTTTTGTATTTCAGACCACCACTTGGGGGGGAAAAATCATAGTTATACAATAATTCAGTAAGTCTGAAAGAGTAAGTGTGTGAGGTTAAGTGTGAGAGTAAGTGTGAGACAGAGATTGTGAGAGTGAGTGTGAGACCGTAAGTGTGAGGGACTAAGTGTGTGAGAGAATAAGTGTGAAAGAGTAAGTGAGTGAAAGTAAATGTGTGTGTGTGAGAGAATAAGTGTGAAAGAGTAAGTGAGTGAAAGTAAATGTGTGTGTGAGAGTATATAGGATGATAGGAAGAGCCATACAAAGCTTGATATATAGGGGTTATGACGGCGAGGTATACTGGTCGCCACCCACTACCTGCCACCCACTACCTGCCACGCACTACCTGCCACCCATTACCTGCCACCCATTACCTGCCAACCACTATCTGCCGCCCACTACCTGCCGCCCACTACCTGCCACCCACTACCTGCCACCCACTACCTGCCCCCACTACCTACCACCACCATACTGCCACACCACACCACCACCAACCACTCACCCAACACACCACCAACACCCAACAACAACCACCCAACACCACCATACCTCCAACACCAATCCCCAACCAACACCCCCTAACACCACCACCCCAACACCACCACTAACCACTAACCAATTTAAGATCTGGGTGTGTGTGTGTGAGTCGCTACCATTAATCATGTATTGAGGTGTATCATCCATTCCAACCATCCCCACCCACCAACCTCACACACACACACACACACACACACACACACACACACTATTTTTCTATTCCTTGCGTGAAAGACTTATTTTTTCACCAATTTATTTTCCCCTTGGTTGAAAAATAAGCTCTCTGTTCCTGTTGAATTATGGAATAAGTGTAAAGTGGGTGGGGGTGTTTCCCTGTTGAATTATGTGGTTAAGTGTAGGTAAAATAGTAGTGGTTCTTGATGTATTAATATTGTATGTGTAATATTGAAATATACTTGGGTAGGTGAATGATATTGTAAAATAGGGTCAAGAGAGACTAAAACTCAGGGATGACATTAAATAGATAAACAAGGTGGATATTTTTTTGGTGTAGTGGGCTGTGGTCGCCTACCCTCAGTCACACTTGGGTATAACACTTGAGTAAATATGTAGAGTGGTTTATACCTCATTATGTAGTTAGTATATGCAGTGTGCTGGTTTTTTTCCCTCCGTGTTGGTTTATGTATTAAGAATATGTGTTATGGTTTTGTATTATTGCATTATGTAGTCATGTAGTCAGTATTATGTAGTGGGTTATTTACTTATGTGTAAGGTCAGGACACACGGAAGAGCACACAGAGAGTTTTAGCTGTAGTGTAGTGTAGTGTAGTGTAGTGTAGTGTAGTGTCGTTTAATGTGTAGTCGTAGTAATAGTATTTTATTAGTCGTAGTAGTAGTAGTAGACATAGTAGTAATAGTAGTAATCGTAGTAGTCGTAGTCGTAGCCTCATACCTGAGTACACTCAGGACTGCTTCCTTGCCCCTTTAGCTATTCAAATACTGGCAATAATACCACATCTATTCTGTCAGAGGACACACACAAGGACTAAGCACAAAAAAAATGTGGCACCAATGAAGAGAAGATTAACAATGTGGCAGACTGGGGCCCTTGATGATCTCCTATGTAAAGTAAGAACACTGCAGGAGAGACTAAAATTTATAGGAGACGGAAATCAAAACACCGATGACGTTGCAAGAAAGTTTGGAAACAAAATGCGTGTGGGAAAAGTGTCTTTGGCGGTAAGATCTCTCACAGAGGAATCCTCCGGTGGGGTTCTGCCAATAAAGAGAGAGACATTAAAACAACTGAAAGAAAAACATCCCTCTGCAAATGAAGACAAAGGCATCAGGTTCCAGGGTGACAATATCCCACCAATGCTCTCCTGTCCTGCACTAACAAGTTTGGCCCCGTAACAAGTGATCTCTGCACTGCCATTGCCGTCCTTGCAAGAAAGCTGGCATCCTCTTGCTGCCATCACCTCCAGGCCCTGATGGCCTGCCGCCTTATTTCTCTGGAAAAGAAACCAGGATGTAGGCCTATAGGGGTGGGGGAAGTGCTGAGGCGAATCATCGGAAAATGCATAATGGAGGTGGTAAAGGATGATGTCAGGGCAGCAGCAGGGAACCTGCACGTTTGTGCTGGCCACCAGGCTGGAGGGGAAGCTGCCATTCACGCCATGAGAACGATATTTGAGCAGCGTGTGATTCTGAGGCCGTTCTCCTGGTGGAGGCTTCAAACGCATTCAACATACTTAACCGCTAGGCCACACTGCACAACATCAAGATCAAGTGTCCAAGCTTTGCAATGGTTGTTGAAAACTCCTATAGGAATCCATCAGACCTCTATATAGTAAACAACAAGGCTCTAAGAGGTGATACCATAATACAGTCAACTGAGGGAACAACGCAGGGGGACCCTGTCGCAATGGCAATGTACGCAATAGACCTATCCGTGCTCCAACACACAATAAATTTTGAAACAAATGAGGTCAAGCAAGTGGCGTATGCTGATGACCTTACAGGAGCAGGAAAAGTGGAGGACATCAAAAAATGGTGGGACCTGGTAACATCGCGAGGCCCACAAATAGGGTACCACCCAAATGCCAGCAAGTCCTTCCTCATTGTGAAGCCAGAACATTACGAACGGGCAATGGAGGTGTTCGGTGGAAATGAGGTCAAAATAACAAAGGATGGCCAAAGACACCTAGGCGCAGTAATCGGCACTACTGACTTCAAGACCGAGTACGCAAAGGGGAAGGTGAATGAGAGGGTTAAGGAAATCCAAGCTTTGTCTGACATTGTTAACACAAAGCCACATGCGGCTTTTGCGGCATTCACCCATGGAGTCAAGCATCGCTGGAACTACCTGATGCGCACTATCCCTGATATCGGACCCCTTCTTCACCCTCTGGAAGAAGCTATCACTGTCAATTTTATTCCCAAATTAGTGAAACACCCTCACTTAACCCCAGCAGAAAGATCACTCCTTGCACTACCACCGAGACTGGGAGGAATGGGATTGGCCAATCCAGAGGAGATTGCTGCCACCGAACATCAAAACTCAGTTAAGCTCACGGCAGCCCTCACGGACCACATAATAGCTCAGAACGCAACAGGGGAGGTGGATACCAGTGAAGTAAACAAGATTCGAAGTTCCATAACGACAGAACGACAGCACGGCCAAAGTGATAAGTTGCAGCAACTGTTGCTGCAAGTACCAGAGAATTTTAAAAAAAATAGCTATAGCGCAGGAGGTGGGCGCCTCGAACTGGTTAACTATGTTACTGATAAGGGCAAATGGTTTCAGTCTCAATAAACAAGAATTTACAGATGCCAATGGTATAGGGTACGGTAGGCCAGTAGAAGGTTTGCCCTCCCAATGCGTGTGTGGCTCTTCCTATGACGTCGATCACGCCATGGTGTGCAAGAAAGGGGGCTTCATATGCATGAGGCATGACAAAGTAAGGGATCTCACAGCAAATATGTTGAAGGAAATCTGCCGTGATGTCAGGGTAGAACCAACCCTCCTTCCATTGGACGGTGAGAATTTCCAACATAGGACTTCAAACACATCCAACGAAGCCCGTGTTTACGTCAGTGCTCGAGGATTCTAGACGCTGGGACAGCGAGCCTTCTTCGACATCAGGAATTTTGATCCCATGGCCGCATGTCACCGTAACTTAGCTCTCGATGCTGCACACAGGAGGAACGAGAACGACAAGCTAAGGGCATACGGGGAGAGAATTCAGAAGTTGATCAAGGCAGCTTCACTCCTCTAGTGTTCACAACCTCTGGTGGGATGGGACCAAGTGCAAGATGCTTCTACGTCAGACTCGCGGAGGTGCTATCCGAACAGAAGCAGCAGCCCAGAAGTTATGTCATAGCCTGGATGAGATGTCGACTGTCCTTCTCTCTCCTTAGGTCGGCTTTCCTCTGCTTCAGGGAAACGAGAGCATCGGCCCCAAAACCGACAACAGTCACTGAATGCCTCATAGATCTGCGGCTCAACTAACTCAACACAACTAGGATAGCTACTTATGTATTAGGATATTTAATTTTAAGGTAATAAAATGGTGGCGAAGGTATGGCTATAAGGGGAGGATGGAGGCCATAAAAAAAGTCGTAATTGTCGTAGTAGTAGTAGTAGTAGTAGTCGTGGTAGTAGTAGTGGTAATCGTGGTCGTAGTAGTAGTATCTCACAACACAAACTATATTCCCATAAGTTATTGTACCTGTGATCCCTTAGAGCGTCACAGCGTATAATTTATGTTTATGGTTGCTGGGTTGCCGAGCACTGAAGGCTTTGTAGGTGCCTCTTACAGTGCCGCGGCGTGGCCCTCACCCAAGGCTACACACCCTTCACACAACACCATCGTTACTGCCACACCCACAACCACACACACAGCCTCACAGCCTGCCTTACCTTTGTGAGTACAATACAGACATATATATTCCACACCTCATACTCGCCACACCACACCACACCACACCACACCACACCACCACACCACACCACACCACACCACACCACACCACACCACACCACACAGACACCACACCACACAGACACCACACCACAACCATCATATATTAAAATTCATTTTCACATCAACCTACCTATTGTCATGACTTCACTTGCAGGAGCCGAAGTCAAACCCAGTGAAGATACAGAATCTTATTGATGTCAGCACCTAGGTCAAGACCGGGTGATGTACACAGACCATAAAATAAAACTACCCGTCAATAAGGTGTTAAGGTGGTCCCCCGTACAACTGATAAACGACTTAAGAGACCATAAAACATGAATTATTTAAGTGCAACATTGTGTATCGTTTACAGTATCACTCTTGCTCTTTCGGTCATCAATACTGGGTAAACATGGGGCTCAGAAGTCACTGGTCCTTATTATAAAACCATTTCTCACTTTTATAATTTTTTGAGTTGAATCAATATTGTTTTCCTTTCTATCTTAGGGGAGTAAGTGATTGTTATTTATAAGTTACTTTACGCTTTAGGGATCACTACTACTTAGAATATGATGAATTTGGAGGAAAATTCGTCTTGGCTTCTGTTTCGTGGGGTCTATTCTTTTTTCGTCACTTCAGCTCAAACAAAAGACGAAACTATACCTTTACTTTTGTTTTGTATCTATTAGGTTTTGTTTTCAATTACATCAATAGTACAGGGATTAGGTGAACCCGAAGCAGTAAACTGATACATTATTCTGTCCATAAATGCTTCGGATTCACGAGTCTGATGTTCGGGGTTCGTGGTTCAGAGGGAGAGTCGAACGGATTTTAATAGTGAACTTTACACTACAACTTCAGTTTGTTTACTGTTGATATAAGGTTTGTATAATGTTCCTGCTTGTTACTCCATCCCTCACCTGTCCAACTCTACACCTGTCCCACTCTACACCTGTAACACTCTACACCTGTCACTCTACACCTGTTACACTCTACACCTGTAACATTCTACACCTGTAACTTTCTACACCTGGGAACGAAGGATAAATATAGTGGACAGATAGAAAGATAGATGTGTCTTATTTAGTGACATGTAGCATAGATATGAGAGAGAGAGAGAGAGAGAGAGAGAGAGAGAGAGAGAGAGAGAGAGAGAGAGAAACCAATATATTTTCTCACTTTACTCCATTTTTTATAGATTTTATAATTTGCCTAAAAAATTCGAAAAATAAATCAAAATGTAGCTTAGAATTTCAGGTAACATTAAGGTATTTTTGTTACGTAAATTTTGAGTTTCACCTTTGATCTTTTCATCTTTTAAAATATAACACCTGTAATGTTTGTCCTCATGAATATATTATAAGCTGTTGACCTCTGTTGACCTCTGTTGACCTTTTCAATCTTGATTGATATTGTGGACAAACTTACAGACTAACATACAAACGGCATTGACCCTTCCAACCCGTTCCATTCGAGTTTTGTCAATGTGAATTATGTTATTCGATGCAGTGATCACGTCTGAGTGTATGTTAGTCCTGTACTTTATGTCGTGTGAGGGATGAATTTAAGTTTGTATGTCATGTCTCCCCGTCACGCCATAACATTGACCAAGAAGCCATAACTTGGTAAGGTAATGAGATGAAGGATTTTAAGTGCTGATTATCCTTTGTTATTTGATGCATTTATCGTATTTATAACTCTAGCAAAATGAACGGACGAACGGACACGGACGGATGCACGGACGCACGCACATACAGGTCGGACGGACGGAGGGACGCACACACACATACACACACACACGGGAGGGGGGGATGGACGGAAAACTTCATACTTATATCGATAACAACAAATAAATATACAAACAAATAAATTGATAACTCACAAAATATCCCTCAATGTTCAGTGGTAATGTCGTAAAATTATAATATATTTCACGTTCGTAACATGTAAAGTGTCATGATTGGTGTAAACTGTTTCTTCTAATGGTTCATCTCAAGGGTGTCAGTGAGGGGTGAATTGAGGTCATTCCCTGGGTCAGATGTGTGTGTGTGTGTGTTAGGGGCATTCTGGTGGCTATAGTGACGTCTCATATCAATAAGCTAACCTAACTAAACCTAACCTAACCTAACCTAACCTAACCTAACCTAGTGACGTGTCATCAACAACCTAACCTAACCTGTACTACAACACCCAATCGCTTCTCAAGTATGATCTTACCTCCTCCTTCTCCCCCTTCACCTCCTCTTTCTTCCCCTTCACCTCCTCCTCCTTCCCACCTCACCTCCTCTTCTCGTCACCTCACAACCACCTCACCTCCGTTCCCCACCTCTTCTTCCCCTCACCTCCTGCTCCCCATCTCACCTTACCTACCTCACCACCACCCCCTCACCACCACCCCCTCACCACCACCACCTCCCCCTCACCACCTCCCCCCTCACCACCTCCCCACCCACCACCCCTCACCACCCCCTCACCACCACCCCTCACCACCACCTCCCTCACCACCTCACCACCCCTCACCACCTCCCTCCCCCTCCTCCCCCTCACCTCAACCCTCTCCCTCCCACCGCCTGAAGCAAGATAAGACAAAAAATGGGAAAAATCAGACAAGGTGACATCAAAGAGGGACACGTAACACACTACTCTGTACATACACCAAGTCGACCAGCTCTCTCCTATGTGTACTGTTAGTGTTGCATCGATCGGCCTGCAATGTCACGCCTTTAGCAATATTTACGACTCGCGTTGCAATGAAGTATCTTGTTTACCAGCAGTCATTATTTCTCTCTCTCTCTCTCTCTCTCTCTCTCTCTCTCTCTTTGCAACATTATACTGAATATATTGGTCATTTTTTCGTTTCTGTGTTGTATTTTATGTGAGGGAATTGATAAAAGTTCTTAGTGATTTTTTGTTTTCTATTTTCAATTTTTTTTTATATAATTTTGTATTAATCGATATCATAATTTCTGAAGGAATTTAAATACGTATGCGTGTGTGTGTGTGTAAAGGAGAGACATACAGACAGACAGACAGACAGAGACAAGCAAAGAGACAGACAGACACAGAGTAAGACATATTTTCACACACAGACAAACAAAACAGACAGAAAATATACCCCAGTTGTTGTATAAATTCTCACAATGTACAGACAGTAAGAGCTTGATGACCTTCAGGGTGACGCACAGGAGCACTAGACCTCCTAAGGATGTACTCACCTCACACAAGCACCCTAGAACACACTCCAGCCAAACTGCAGGTGACTCAAGTTGTACACTGAGTTACCTGTTACTTACCTGTTGTTCACCTGTTACTCACCTGTTGTTCACCTGTTACTCACCTGTAAATTACCTGTTACTCACTTGTTATTCACCTGTCATTCGCCTGGTACCTGTTACTCACCTGTTAATCACTTGTTACCCACTTGTTACTCACCTGGTACCTGTTACTCACCTGTTAATCACTTGTTACCCACTTGTTACTCACCTGTTTTACTCACTTGTTTCTCAGCTGTTATAGTCACTTGTTATTCACTTGTTACTCACCTGGTACCTGTTACTCACCTGTTATTCACTTGTTACTCACCTGTTGTTCCCCTGTTACTCATCTGCTACTCACTACATCTCTACAGCTTTTCTGGGACTTCAAAAAAAAATTATGGGGGAATAATTGTAGGATTTTAGGATTTTGTAGAAGTCAAACTTTTATAGAAATGAGTAGGACTTATTTTAGGACCTGTAGGATTTATTTAGGACTTTGAGGTCTTTTGTAGAGATCTATTGGACTTTCAGGATTTGTATTTACTAAGATTTTGGAGTAGGACTTTTGTATATATTTTAGGGTGTCTGTTGGATACTTTGCTCGTTGTATAGATTTTACTAAGATTTGCAGGACTTTTGTAGATGCTTAAATTTTGTCGTAGGACTTTTGTATGATTTTTTAGGATGTCTGTAGGATATTTTACTTATTTATACGTCTCTTATGTGTAGGAGAGACGTTGTGAATACTGGCCACAAAAGACACACGGTAGCATCTCATCTGGAGGCCAAAAACAAGAATTTATCATTGGACCACGAGAGTGACTGAAAATTTATCACGGCTTCAAGGACGGAGGGTCTGGGAGCGTCTAAAAATTTATCATTGGGGTGGGGAGGTGGGGACGGTGATTGGGGATGTGGGAGGGTGACTTTGACTAGGGAAGGTGAGGTGGGGAGGATGCCTTGATTAGAGGAAGGAATGTGGGGAGAGAGGGAGGATGATTCGACTGTGGGGAGAGAAGGTGGGGAGGATTGGGAGGATGAACCTTGACCAGTGAAGGAAGAGGAGCAGGAGAAGGAGGAGGAGGAGGAGGAGGGGGAGGAGGTGTCTTGAAAATATATATCATTGAGTTAAGGAACCATTGAAAATTTAGGGCTGCCTTAGTTTTATAGCCACGGTGGTCGTACATTGAGGATTTTTCATTTCTCCATGAACATGTTTGACATATTTATGTAGAGGAGAAGAAGCTCACCCCTACCCCTGATTCCCCCTCACCCGGTCTCCTCCTCCCACCCCAACCTCCCTCCCCTACCCCGACCTCTTCTTCCCACCCCCGACCTCCCTCTCCTACCCCCGATCTCCCCTTCCCACTTCCGACCTACCCCTCTCCCTCCCACCCCCTCCCTGATCTCCTCTCTCCCCACCTCCTGGTAAACTACTGCCAGCGACCACTCCTGCCAGCGACCATTCCTGCTAGGTCACTCAAGGGATGGCTTCCTGCTTCACAAATTAATAAAAGAAAAAGTAACTCAAGGAAACGCAACCTTACAGGTAGCAATATGAGTTAGACAGAAGTTAGGGGTCTAGAATTCACCTTATAGACGGTAAGAAGACAGAGTTTATAAGTTAATGATAGATAGACAGACAGGATAGAGGGACATAAGATACTTATATATAACATCTTAGCAAACTGTGGCTCATTAATATTAATTTAGGAGGAAACTACAGTACTCGGTTCAGGGGAGAGAGACCCTGCCATCGTCCACTCCCAGCAAATTAAACTGGTGGAGCTGAAATAGATGAGTTTCCCCTCCCACATCTTGACGACAGAGAAAAGTAAGTGACGTACGGGACTCTCTCTCTCTCTCTCTCTCTCTCTCTCTCTCTCTCTCTCTCTCTCTCTCTCTCTCTCTCTCTCTCTCTCTCTCTCTCTCTCTCTCTCTCTCTCTGTTCACTCTCATCATCCCTTTCCCATTCTCCCTCCACTCTCTCCCTATCCCTCAACTCCCCCCTTCCATCCCTTCATCCCTCTCCCACATCCTCTCCCTTCTAACCATTCCAGAATCGACTGTTACAGGATTTATGTTATTTTTCTATTTATTTATTTTTGTTTATCTTTTTTTTGGGCAGAATTTAGGGGCAGTCTCTCACGGTTTTGGATTTGGGAACCGGAAGCTGATTCGAAACTTTTATATTTTCCTAACAGCTTTGCATTAATTTTCCCAGTGGCGAGAGAGAAAGAGAGGGAAAAAAATGAAATTAATGTCAAATAGCTTTGCATATTTTGTAATTTCTTTTTTTTTTCCATTTGGGGAAAGGGTTAATTAAAAATAGTACCCGGGTCAATAATTTGTAAAAGTTTTCAGATAAAAATTGAGAAAAAAAAATTAAATTAATGGTTAATGGGTTTGCATGGCTGTATTATATTTTATAGTTTAATGTAATGTAGTTCCCAGTCAATTACTTTTTTTTTTACTTACTTTTTGGAGTAAAATGAAAAAGCTCAAATTAATGTTAGATAAGTTTGTATATTTATTTGTTGTTGTTAAATTAATGTAACTAATTATTAATGTTTATAGATATATTGATGAGTACTATTTTTCTTCTCTATATCATGTTTATATATTATAGAAACCATCATTATTTTTAGCTTAAGTCAGACAGACAGATACGACAGAAAATTTTCCTTAAGAATTTTTGAGAATTTATTTTCTGGTCACTTAGATACGTTCATATATCCAATTAAAGGAATATCTTAACATTATTGACCTTTGAGAATTGATCTTTGTGTAGTAGGTTAGGTTAGGTTAGGTTAGGTTCTCACATCTACAGTTAAGAGGAATGAAATTTAACTTAAGATCCTTTGAGAGTTTGGTTGTGGGTCACGTTACTGGTGTAAGTTAGAGCGGATTAAAATGGTTTTAATATATAAGGAAGAATGTTATCACCACTTACGATTACACCTTCTCTCTTCCTCTTCTTTCCCCTCTCATTCCTCATCCTTTTTCTTCCCCTTTTTCTCATCTCTCTTCCTCTTCTTCTCCCTCTTATACCTTCCTTTTTATTCTTTCACTTCCTTCTCTTTTTATTCTATATCCACCTCTTCCTATCCAATGTTAACCCCTCCTCCTCTCCTCTTTTTGCCTTATTCTTTCCCTCATCTCTCCCCCAACTCCCCCACCTCACATACACACACTACACCCTTCCCTCACACACATAGCCTACAACACACCTCCGTACACCCCTCCCCAATATCCCTACCCACACACCCCTCAGGCACTAACCACCCACCCCCTCCACCCCCCCTGCCACCCCCTCCCCACACCACCACCCACACCCCGCCACACTCAACCACCCACCCTCCAACCCCCCACACCCTCCCCCACACACCACACCCTTCCCCACACATAGGCCCACAACACATCCTCTCCTGCACACCCCTCCCCCTCACCCCTCCCCACACACCCCTCAGCAGCACTAACACCACCTCCACACTCCACACACACACACACACACACACAGCCATTGATGCTCAGCACCCTTCCCTCACACACATAGGCTCACACATCTTCCTCCTGACACCCCCACCCTCCCAAGCACACATCCACCTCCACCCTCTCTAGTACACCTCCCCAGCACCTCATTCCCCCACCCTCCCAAGCACACTAACCACTCCACCCCTCCAGCAATTCTCTTCAGGACTCTCCCCCCACACACACTACACCCCAACACACACTATGAATAGCCACTAAGAAAGTAGTGTTCTGTTGCCTCCGTGTTCTGCATAGGAATTTGCATATACTCCAGCAGCAACACGACTCCAGGGAATATTCTTAATTTCATTTGCATTTCACGTAGATTTAGTCTCGGTAATTTTATTCGTACTTTTCATATCGGCCAACTGGATGCTTCTGAGGATCTACCCGTCGGAATGACCATGGGGGGGTGGGGAGGGTAGGGAGGAGAGGGGGAGGGTATAGGGAAGGGTAGGGGAGAGTGGGGAGGGTGTAGGGAAGGGTAGGGAAGAGATGGGAATAGAGGAAGGTTGGAAGGAGAGGGTGGACTGAGGGGGAAAGGAGGGAGAGAGAGACATGGCGGGACGATAGGGGGAGAAATACGATTAAAAGGAAGGGGGAAAGGAAGAGAAAGAGGAGAAAGGAGGAATGGGTGTAGGAGAGACAGGGAGAGAAGCAGATGAGAGAGAAAGAAGACGGGGAGGGAAAAGGGAGGCGAGACGGGAGAGAGAAAGAGAAAGGGGGTAGTGGGAGGGGGAAAGGGAGGTGAGAGAGACGAGGGAGAGGAGGAAAGAGAGAGGAGGAGGAGGGAGAAGGGAGAGGAAGGGAAGCAGTAAAGGGTGTTAACTGCCCTCGTAAAAGATGAAAGTTTAATTGGCTTGGGTTAACATGTTGGGGGGAGGGGGTAGAGCTGGGGGAGATGTGTGGGGAAGGAGGGGAAGTTGGGGGTGGAGAGGGTGTGCTTGGAAGGAGGAGGAAGAGTTGCTAGGTGGTTGCTTGGGTGAGGGGAGAGGGAAGGGAGGTAACGGGAAAAGTGAGGGGGAAGAGCAGGGAGAGGAGAGAGGAGAGGGGGAGGGAAGCAGATAGCTCTAATATGACCTAAAATAATAAATGAAATATATAGATGTATTTTTTCATTACTGTGTATATAAGTGTATGAATGTATGAAGTATCAGAAACCTAACAGGACACAGTATGAGTCGATAGTACACACACACACACACACACACACACACACATATATATATATATATATATATATATATATATATATATATATATATATATATATATATATATATATATATATATATATATATATATATATATTTATATATTTATATATCCTGTTTTTATTTCGATATAAAGAGTGATTTATATCATGAGCCTTTTGTTATGATGTAGTGTGTGAAATATACATCATCTGTTGTAGGTGAAATATATTGACTTTTTTGTGATTCTCTTTCGTTATTAAGAGGGCATGAAATATATCGCCCCAGAAAAAACATACATACACACACACACACACACACATACATACATACATACATACATTCATACATACATACATACATACATACATACATACATGCTGTACTTACACGCACACATTTAAACACCCCTTCACAAACACACGCACACACACACACACACACACACACACACACACACACACACACACACACACATACATGCAAGACGCAGAGGTTAAGAGGGGGAGAGAAATCTTTTGTCAGTAACAACTCCGGGACAAAGGCTGGCGAGGGGAAGAGTTAGTTTCCTGGGCAACGCTGAAGAGGAATTTCAACCCCAGGTGACGTCTCCAGGTGAGGGTCGTGATGCTGAGTGCTGACGGGGTTGACACATTCAAATTATTACCTAAATCTGTGGGGGTGGGTGATGCTCTGTGTGTGTGTGTGTGTGTGAGAGAGAGAGAGAGAGAGAGAGGAGTAATGATAAGTAGGAACCTTAAGCCAAGTAAACACTGTGTCTTTGCTCGAAACAAGGCTAACAAGGTACTTGGGTTCACACAAAGGAGTGTTAGTTACAAAAATAACGATGTCATCCTAAAACTATATCTTGCGCTTGTGAGACCTCACTTGGATTACACAATTCAATTCTGGTCACCGTATTACAGAATGGATATAGAATCCCTAGAAAGAATTCAGAGGAGAACGACAAGACTAATCCCGGGCATTAGGAACCTTGAGTACAGAGACAGTTTAAAGCATTATAATTTGCACTCCCTCGAGAGACGTAGAGTGAGGGGCGATATGATACTGTAGAGATGTATAAATGGAAGTCTGGGCTAAACAAAGGTGACATTACAAAGGTACTCAAACTATCGAACCAGGAGCGAATTCGTAACAATGGTTTTAAATTAGACAATTTTAGATTTAAGCGCGAAATAGGTAAGTATCGGTTTGGAAATAGAGTTGTGGATGAATGGAACAAGTTATCAAACATCATCATTAACTCGAATACGCTGGATAGCTTCAAACATATGTTGGGTGGATATATGAGCAATAGGGGTTGGGTGTAAACGGGACTGCCCAGTAGGGGCCAATAGACCCGCTGCAGTTTCCTCCATTCTTATGTTCGTGTGTGTGTGTGTGTGTGTGTGTGTGTGTGTGTGTGTCAATTCATTATACGTACGTCCTTTGTATGTGTATAGTATGTATGACTGTGTGCGTTTGAACGTTTGGGTGTGTGTGACAGAAATGAATATCTCCGTGCTAGCGAGACGTGGAGGTGACAAGTGACACATTGATTTTACAGCAACATATGTGACGACAGGAACCGTATCTTCAAGGCCTTGCCATCCCGTAGGCGAGAGTTAGAGCAATAACCTAACCTAACCTAACTTAACCTAACCTAACCTAACCTAACCTAACTTAACCTAACCTAACCTAACCTAACCTAACTTAACCTAACCTAACCTAAACTTGTTTACGTCAGAAGAAAATAGGTCTAGTTACTGTAGATTCTCATTGCAATTTCGAGGCCATTAATTGCTTCTTATTTTTTTGGCGTCCTAGGTCGAGTGAGCAAGTTATATTCGTCCTCACATCAGTCATTATGGGGGAAATGTAACGTGAGAATCTTTCAGAATGTTGATACTTCCTTCAACACACACACACACACACACACACACACACACACACACACACACACACACACACACACACACACACACACACACACACACACACACACACAGACGCACACACACACACACACACACACACACGCACGCACACACACGCACACACACACACACACACACACACACACACACACACACATACACACACACGTACCATCATACTACCTTATAGTTTATATTTACCTGTGTTAATTAGGTTCATTAGGAGGGAGGGAGGAAGGTGTCAGAGACTGTATGTCCAGACCTTCACCTGTTTGTTTAACATTAGTCAATACAGCAGTGAGAGGGACGGTGACTCTCTAATGGCATTGAACTCCACCTTTAAGCTGCTCGTGTATATAACCTAACATCGCTCTAGGACACGACATAATACAACAACATGCATGTTTTATTAACTATGGATCGAGATAAAATTCACGCAATGCAATACAAGAGAAAATACTAACCTAACCTAAGCTACAACTTAACCAAAATGTAGAAGAAATAGATAAAAATACAACAATAACATAAATACCAAAACAATCACTTAAAATCACGATTACTAACACTATAATCACATAAAGGTGTTGAACGATCATTATAGGGAGACAATGGTGAACCCTATAATCAGTGTCGTCTCCCTGGCGGTCAATGGCTGTGGTGTCCCGTACGAGGAGACATCACCCGGGAGACGATGGCAGAACATGACACTCGATCTCACAATCTGTTTGGGAGAGGTTACCATAGTGATGGGGTACAGGAAACACCGAGCCAGCCCAGCCACTCGACACAGACACTCATACATACATACATACATACATACTCGTATACGCACACACATGAACTCTCTCTCGCGCGCTCTCTCCCCCACTCTCTCTCTCTGACACACACACACACACACACACATACCTGTACCTCCCTATTGATTAATCCCATTGTGTTTAATAATTATCATACCTTACGCTTTATCCTTATCATTCCACTCTATTGATTATGATTCACCTTTACTGATTGTAATTATCATACCTGTGGATCTCATTAATTTTAAAGTTATCATTCTTGGGTACTTATTTTCCCCTACTTCTTTATCATTGTCATACTTTATTATTATTCTTATCATCACCTTTTATTATTATTATTTTTTGTGTATATTAGTTATTACCTTTATCACTACACAGGTAAGACAGGTAGGGTGGGTAAGTCTTTGATTACCTCAGGGAGTGACTCAGTTGCGACCCTTCCCTTACCACCTGTTCTCACCTGTGGCTTGGCGCTAGGAAAGGCGACCAGGTGTAAAATTTGACTTCAACATGCCCTATGGTTACCGAGTCACCAGAGCAGTGTCCATCCTCTGCTCCCTGGTCAATTTTCTGGCCTGTTACCTTGGTTTTGTGGTGGTGAGGGGTGAGGTGGGAGGGGTGGTGAGGTTGTAGGAGGGGTGGTGAGGTTAGAGGGGTGCTGAGGTTGTAGGAGGGGTGGTGAGGTGGGAGAGGTGGGAAGAGTGGGTGAGGTGGGAGGGGTGGGTGAGGTTGGTGGGAGGGGGTGGTGAGGGGAGAGGTGGGAAGAGGGGTGAGGTGGGAGGTGGTGAGGTTGTAGGAGGGGTGGTGTGAGGGGAGAGGTGGGAAGAGGGTGAGGTGGAGGGGTGGTGAGGTTGTAGGAGGGGTGGTGAGGTGGAGAGGTGGGGAAGAGGGTGGGAGGTGGGAGGGGTGGTGAGGTTGTAGGAGGGTGCAGGGAGGTGGGAGAGGTGGGAAGAGTGGGTGAGGTGGGAGGGGTGGTGAGGTTGTAGGAGGGGTGGTGAGGTGGGAGAGGTGGGAAGAGTGGGTAAGGTGGGAGGGGGGAAGGGTGGGGGGATTTCATTCTGGTTTTACCCAACAGTTGCTATGAGTTGGTAACCGAGGCTAACCCAAGCATGCGTGGATAATGACCTCAAAATGATGATGATCATAATTATTCCCTTTACATATTATCATCATACGTAGCTAATTATTATCCCACGTATGTATAATAGTAGTCAGTACCGTCCGTAGAGCGAGGGGCGACCTGATAGAGGTGTATAAGTGGAAGTCAGGGCTAAACAAAGGGGACATTACAAAGGTACTCAAACTATCCAACCAGGAGCGAACTCGTAACAATGGTTTTAAATTAGACAAATTTAGATTTAGGCGTGAAATAGGTATACACTGGTTTGGAAACAGAGTAGTGGATGAATGGAACAAGTTACCAAATATCATCATTAACTCGAATACGCTGAATAGCTTCAAACATAGGTTGGATGCTTATATGAGCAATAGGGGTTGGGTGTAAGCGGGACTGCCCAGTATGGGCCAATAGGCCCGCTGCAGTTTCTTCCATTCTTATGTTCTCATGTATCTGTAACTACGGACGTGTACGTATGTTCAGTATCATACCTCAAGGACGGTCAGATGTATAGGGCTCGTACTTAGCAGAAATAGATTAAGAAAATGTATATAAATTTATCATTATAAGAACAGATTTTTTTTACATAAAATACAGGTTGAGTATTTTACAGGTGGGGGGGGCAAGGGGGGAGGAAAGGGGAGGGGGATGACAGCCTATAAATGGTTCTCATTCCTATATACTCCAGTCAGGACTTCTGAAATGCCCTGGGAAATTGCATTCGGTTTGTCGATACAGCGGTATAAAGGAAGCGGGGCAGCACCTGTCGTTGGTGATAATGCTACGGTAATGATGCTTACAAATACATTGCTTGACACTCCTACAAAAACATGGTTAGACTCCTACAAATACATTGGTTGGACGTCTACAAATACATTGGTTTGAATCCTACAAATACATGGTTAGACTCCTACAAATACATTGGTTGGACGTCTACAAATACATTGCTTGAGCTCCTACAAAAACATTGGTTGGATTCCTACAAAAAGATGGATGGACTTGGCGAGGTGTAGTCAAGGTGATGTAGTATAAAACCTTTAATGTAATTGTAGAAGCAGGTACACGGCTACTACCTGGCCTTCTTGGAATTAGGATGGTGCAGTGTGGAGGATGGTGTACTGTGTAGGATGGTGTAGTGTGGAGGATGGTGTAGTGTGTTGGCTGGTGTAGTGTGTAGGATGGTGTAGTGTAGAGGATGGTGTACTGTGTTGGAGGATGGTGTACTGTGTTGGAGGATGGTGTACTGTAGGATGGTGTAGTGTGGAGGATGGTGTACTGTGGGAGGATGGTGTACTGTGTTGGAGGATGGAACAGTGGAGGATGGTGTAGTGTGGAGGATGGTGTAGTGTGGAGAAGAGGATGGTACTGTGGAGGATGGTGTACTGTGTAGGATGGTAGTGTGGAGGATGGTGTAGTGGAGGATGGTAGGTGGAGGATAGTGTAGTGTGGAGGATGGTGTACTGTGTAGGATGGTGTAGTGTGGAGGATGGTGTAGTGTGGAGGATGGTGTACTGTGTAGGATGGTGTAGTGTGGAGGATGGTGTACTGTGTAGGATGGTGTAGTGTAGAGGATGGTGTACTGTGTGGAGGATGGTGTAGTGTGGAGGATGGTGTACTGTGTAGGATGGTGTAGTGTGGAGGATGGTGTAGTGTGGAGGATGGTGTTCTGTGTGGAGGATGGTGTAGTGTAGAGGATGGTGTACTGTGTTGGAAGATGGTGTACTGTGTAGGATTCTGTAGTGTAGGAGGATGTGTACACTGTATATTCCAGGAAGCATTTTTTTTGTAATACTCTATAAGCAGATTTTGTAAGTTAATTGTTTACTGTAGTTTACTGTAACCTAACTAGACGATTTAGTGTAAACAAAACATAGTATAGCAATTACACAAACTATAAACAATCTGTTATTCTCTCAACAAGGACAATCTATCCTCCTGCCCTCCCCCCTCCCCCCCACAACCCCTGAAAAAAAAAATTACCAATGTTTTTTAAGTTTATTCAATTATCCAAATTAGTTCGGTATTATTTTAAGACACACGAAACGTAATTATTCACACGTAAAATGTTTCACTGTTGATGTTGTAATTATTCATCAAAGTTGGCAACCACACATTTTATAAACATTATCCTGATCTTTAAAACATCGATGCAATAATACAGATGAAGTGTCTCTTGTTTGGTCTTGTGTGTGTGTGTGTGTGTGTGTGTGTGTGTGTGTGTGTGTGTGTGTTTTGGTCTATAGTCACAGTTTCTGGGTCGGGGCGTTTGGTGCTATGGAAGTCGACTTGTAATGTGTGGTCGTGGTGGTAACGGTTCTCTCAGGATGGTTCTAAGGGTTGGTTCTAAGGGGTGAAGGTCCCTGGGATGGTTCTAAGGGGTAATGGTTAGTGGGGTGGTTCTAAGGGGTAATGGTTAGTGGGGTTGTCTTAAGGGGTAATGGTTCCTGGAGTGTTCTAAGGGGTAATGGTTAGTGGGGGTGGTTCTAGGGTAATGGTTAGTGGGGAATTGGTTCTAAGGGGTAATGGTTGAGTGGGAATTGGTTCTAAGGGGTAATGGTTAGTGGGGGTGGTTCTGAGGGTAATGTGGTTGAGTAGGGGTGGTTCTAGAGGTAATGGTTAGTGGGAATTGGTTCCTAAAGGGTAATGGTTAGTGGGGTTGTCCTAAGGGTAATAATGGTTCCTCACAGTGTTCTAAGAATTTGAAGATCCTGTGGGGATGGTTCTAGGTGATGGTCCCTGGGGTGGTTTAAGAAATTGTGATGGTCCTGGGGTGTGGTTCTAAGGGGTGGGAATCTGTGGGATGGTTCTGAGGGTGATGTGGTCCTGGGGTGGTTCTAAGGGGTGATGGTCCTAGGGTGGTTCCTAAGGGGTGATGGTCCTAGAGGTAGTTCTAAGGGGTGGGGATCCTGAGGTAGTTCTAAGAGTAATGGTCCAGATACAAGTACAGATACAGCAAGCAGTGAAGACAATTAGTACAGCTTTAACAACACTACAGGTATAGAAACAGCACTACCACACATGTCTGTCTGCTACCACGTGTCTGTCTGTTACCACGTGTCTGTCTGCTACCACATGTCTGTCTGCTACCACATGTCTGTCTGCTACCACATGTCTGTCTGCTACCACATGTCTGTCTGTTACCACGTGTCTGTCTGCTACCACATGTCTGTCTGTTACCACATGTCTGTCTTCTACCACATGTCTGTCTGCTACCACATGTCTGTCTGCTACCACATGTCTGTCTGTTCGTCCGTCTATGAATAAGTCGATATTGAGTTTGCCGCAGCACTCAACACCTGCCGGCAGTGATATCTGTAACGCGGGAACTTTTAGGAAATTCAAAAGTGCTTAAAAAAAATATGAAGACCTAAAAATTGCCAAAAATCACTAAAAATCTATTGAAAGTTGTAAACCTAGAAAAGCGTAGTAGTTTTCTGCTGGGAACGATGGACAAACGAAACTAATTTGCATATCACTCGGCTGTAGGGGAATAACATCTTTATTATATTTACAGTAATACATAAAACTCCATTGATTGATTCAGTCCTAAGATCTGGCTGTATCAAGAACGTGTGTGATGTAGTGTACAATTGCCACCTGGACGATGTTGCAACTTTAAGACCCGCATTGCAAAGTTTGATGACATGCAAGAGTGAACTGCAAAAGGTTAATGGTTGACGAGGCTCAGGCTGTGAGTGATGGTACAGAGGAGCTTCGTGTCCTACTATTGTTACCTTTTGTTAATTAAGACTCACATATATACAGGTAAAATATAATTACAGGTGAAAATGTCAATTCAGGTATAGATACAAATACAGGTATAAATATAATTACAGGTGCAGGTGTAAGTACAGGTAGAGTTATAGATTCAAATACCATAACAGTGGTGCGTGTACAGTACAAGTAACAGTACACACGAGCGTGAACCAGGATCAATGTACAGTATTATATCACATCATCTTGTACACACAGAGAGTAGAGGTATAGTACTTATTACACTCCGGTATCAAAGTTCAAAGGTGAATTATAAATGGCTTTTCCTAAGAGGCAAATGGTGTATTGGGTGGACTGCTTCATCAACTACTAGGCTCTATATCTTCACCAATAAGTAATGTTTAAGTTTTGGATCCAGATATGAACGTAAATTGTAGCATTAGGACTATACGGGTTCATATATTTGGTGTAGTTACGTTGACTTAGATCAGGTTAGTTTAGTGGAAGGATTAGATTAAGTTGGGTTAAGGAGTAGATTACATTACATTTAGTTAGGTTAGGTTAGGTTAGGTTAGGTTACGAATTCAGAAATTAACGAATCCCTAAAGCATAATACTACCAAAAGAAAATGATCCTTATGCATCACAAAATTTCAGTTTCATATAAAATATCCTATTATAAATATACCGTAAATACTTTTTCTAGCGTATAATAGGATAAGACTGGGATGATGGAGTATAAGCCCGTCATCTTGAGTCTTATTAGGGTCTTATGAGGAGTTCCAGGAAGACACAAGAGAGACTGATAGTTAATAAGAACATCTCGGGATTCATTAGTACTTCGACACGTTCCCAGAGACAATAGAGTAATAGAGTTTGAGATAAAAGTCCATCGGGGGGTCACGTAGAAGGTCGGGGGTCACGTTGAAGATCAGGGGTCACGTAGAAGGTCAAGGGGGTCACGTAGAAGGTCAGAGGGGTCACGTAGAAGGTCAAGGGGTCGGTCACGTAAGGTCAGGAGGAGTCACGTAGAAGGTCAGGGGGTCACGAGGTCAGGAGGTCACGTAGAGGTCAAGGGTCACGTAGAAGGTCAGGGGTCACGTAATGGAGGTCGACGTAGAGGTCAGGGGTCACGTAGAGAAGGTCAGGGGTCACGTCGGGGTCACGTAGAAGGTCAGGGGTCACGTAGAAGGTCAGGGGGGTCACGTAGAAGGAAAGAGTGATGGAATTTTATAAAACATATTTCTTGGGGTCTTGTATGTCTGCAATTATGTAGATGGAGTGAGTAATTATGTAGAAGTAAGGAGTGATGATCGTAAAAGCAGTACATAGAAGGAAAGTAATGGCATCTAATACATCTTTCTTGGGGGTTAATGTATAACTATTCTTAATGGAAGGCGTAGAAGGAAGGAAGGAGTGAGAGAATCTTAGAGACTTCCATTAAATATAGATTGAAGGATAAAAAAAAAGGTTAATTAAATCAGAAATAATCTAAATAATGATCCTAGAATCTCATTAGTACAAATTACCCTTTTAACAGTATATGGAAACACGTAGTGAAATCCTTTAAATGTATAATGAATGACAGGATGTAGGATGTAAGAAGGATAGGATTGACTAAATCAGGAAAGAAAAAAATAATTAGGAAAAAAAATTAACCTCCCAGGATCTCATTAGTACAAATAGCCCCCCTCTATAGGAGCGAGAGTAATTATAGCCATTAGCTGGGGAGTTTAATTTATACAGAAGGGAAATTGAATCAATCCGTAATTCGTTAATGGGTTTGCTAGGAGAGGGAGAGGTAGAGGTAGGTGTGAGGGGGGGGGGTGGGGGAGGAGGTGTGTGTGGGCGGGGGGGGGGTTGTATTCAAGTGTATTTTCCATTTCCTGGGATTTTGTTTTGCTAAGTTTTTCCGACACGAGTATAGTAGGAGCGTGGGGAAGGAAGGAAGGAAGGAAGGAAGGAAGGAAGGAAGGAGAAGAGTGTTTCTTGAGTGTAATTTGCGAAAGGGGTACAATGACCGTGTGTGTTCCTGCCTGGCACTTAAGAATCGGGTGCCACTGAGCTTCATGGATTCGGGAATGATGCCATATGTAGAGAAAATATTTATTATGTTCAAACTGAAGCTTATGTTAAGGGTTTTTTGTTTTGGTTGGGCTCGATTTGGTTAGGTTAAGTTAATGGGGTAAGTTAAGGGTAGTTTGGATTTGGTAGGTTGGGTTGGGTTACGTTGGGTTGGGTCAGATCAGGTCAGGTCAGGTCAGGTCATGTCGTGTCAGGTCAGGTCAGGTCAGGTTAGGTTAGAGGAAGGCTTAGATTAAGCTAAGTTAGGTTAAGGAGTAGTTTAGGTGAGGTTAGGTTAGGTTAGCCAAGGAAAAGTTTGGTTTTGGGGGATTTAGTGAGTCACCAGAGGATGTAAATGGACGGAGGACGGTGAAAAATGTAAGTGAGTGTAATTTGTAAGGGAGAAGATCGTGTCTCCCTGGCTAGATACGCCTCAAGAGATATGCCTTTTGCATTTCTATGAGGGAGGAAGCTGGAGGTGGTTTTGGTGGTGGTGGTGGTTGTGTTGGTGGTGGTGATAGTAGTGGTGGTGATGATGGTAGTAGTGGTGGTGGTGGTGGTTATAGTGGTTGTGCTGGTGGTGGTGGTAGTGCTGGTGATGGTAGTGCTGGTGGTGGTGGTGGTGGTGGTTGTGTTGGTGGTGGTGATAGTAGTGGTGGTGATGATGGTAGTAGTGGTGGTGGTGGTGGTTATAGTGGTTGTGCTGGTGGTGGTGGTAGTGCTGGTGATGGTAGTGCTGGTGGTGGTGGTGGTGGTAGGCAGTGTGGCTGGCACTGCACTAGTTACCTTCACTTCCCCAAACGTAAACATCGGTACCCATTCACAGCTGGGTGAACTAGGGGCACCCCGGACTCGAACGAGCGATCCATAGAAGAGGAGACGAACGCTGTTCCCTCACGCCAAGTTTTGATATTCTCTCCGTCGTGGTTCTTCCTGTAGACCGTGGCAAGACGTACACACAGACGGACGGAGAGAAACGAATGTTCTGTCTTTCCTGCTGACAATGACAAGAGTTGAAAGGAAACTGGTTATTGAGCCGAAAGTTACAGTCAAAAGTTGTGCAATAAAGTTTATACACGGGCTAAAGCCTTTGGGGGGCAGAAGGTGTCTTAAAAATGTTCCTTGATAAATACATTTTAGAACTAAACTGCACTTGAGCGAGGAGCAGCATCAGGCCGGGTGTTGCCTCATTCAAAGATGCGACCTTGAATTTTGTGTTTTTGACTCTCACAAAATTACAACTTTAGAAGCTTTCGTGTTGAATATATAAGATTACTATGAACGGTGTAGTGCTTCTCATCTACAAATTATGCTACCTACATACACAGATACTTAATGAAACAGGTACATGTAGTAATTGTAGTAGGCTTGACTGCCCTACTCAAGCAGACCCGAGAGTGTAAGTTAGTAATAAAGATGGGTATCTTTCCTGCACTTGAGGTGAATGGTTGATGTTGATAATGGAGAGAAGAACGCTGGCAGGGTGGCTGGAGGGCACAGCAGCGTGGGTTTATTGATAACAAAAGCTCCTTCTACACTGGCTGCTGGGGATGAGTGTTTGCACGTAGACAACACCGATGTTTACACTTGTTACAGTTAAACGGCCGTGTCTACAGACCTGCTTCCTTGGATGTTTTGTACAGTGAAGAGAAAAGTCTGCATGCGGAGAAGATTAAATTGTGTTATTCATTCAGTACAGATGTTTCAGTGAAGTACTCGGGTCATGAAGTTCCCCTCTCAGTACTATAGGATTATGTGTACTAGGATTACTGTACCTGTGCCATTACTTGTACTTGTATATCTGAAAAGGATTTGTGAGTCTTATTAAAATCTGCTTAATATATTTGTTCCGCTTGACTGTGTGTTTAGTGAGATATATTTCTCGTGTAAGCTTTGAGGTCTCTCCCTGGTGACACACACACACACGTCATCCTACATATTATGGGAATATGTTTGTAATTTATTTCATCAGATACACCTTTTGCTGTCTCTCCCTCCTGACACATACTCTGCCCTCTCTCGTGTAAACAAACATTCAGTAACACACACACACACACACACACACACACACATAATCTGTTTTCTCCTTTATCTTATATAAACAAACTTCAAGTTTCTCTTTTTATATAGAAACTTTCCTCCTTCTTGCACATCCACCAAGCAAACTTTCACTGTCTTTCTGTAGGCACATTTCTTAGTCTCCCTCAAGTAATGCAAACTTTCACTATGTTCCTTCTCTCACATTATGTAAACAAAACTCTCTCTCTCTCTCTCTCTCTCTCTCTCTCTCTCTCTCTCTCTCTCTCTCTCTCGAGTACAAGCCACCAACCCTTCGCTTTTGTAAATAAACATCTCACTGTCTCAACTTCTAATAGGGCGCACACACACACACACACACACTCACACACACACACACACACACAGCGTCAACAATTCCGCTCCCAACTATACCGCCCTTCAGGATTTATTGAACAGTCTCCAAAACTGGGCCACCAACAACCATGTCACCATCAACCATACCAAGACAATGGTTATGCACATCAACCTCTCCTCCGACATTGTTCCACCTCCTTCCATTACCCTAGGTCCGAACACACTCCAGGTTGTAGATTCCACGAAGCTCCTCGGCGTCACCATAGACAACAAACTAAATTGGAAACCACACGTCAGTGAGAGTTGTCAATCCTCCAGTTTCGTCTCTCCACCTCCTCCGCCGACTCAAGTCCCTCGGAGTTCCTGCCCAGGCTCCTCAGTGTTTAGCATTCATACTTCCCATCACACTATGCCTCCCCCACCTGGTCTTCACTCTAAATGCCACACAACGTAAACACCTAGAAAAAGTGCAAAAGAGGGCATGCAAGATTATTCTCCCCTTCCTACTCCACATATCAAGAAGCGCTCAACACACTGACCCTTTCGACTCTCACTGACCATCACCACGGCCTCATCTGCAAATTTGGTAAGAAGCTTCTACACCATCCTCGACACCGGCCCCTACTACCACCTGAGATCCCCTGTCCGAGAATTGCTGTTCGACACCACAACCGCATCCAGCCCATACGTGCACGAACTGATCGCTATAAGAACAGCCCAGTCCCAACCATTGTAAAATTATCAATAACATGTAATAAATCAGTGTATTCACTCCCAGTAAACACTGCTCCCTACACTGTCACTATGTTGAAATGAACTGTATTTTGAGCTGATCCCCATCTAAGTTACTATATATGTCTTATTTGTGTCACTTATGTCACTTGTATATTATTTGTAATTCGTAACCCATTCCCAAATATGTAACTGTATATTTTCAGCCTTCTGGCGCAAGCTCTTTCAATAAACCGTTAATTATTATTATTATTATTAATTACACACACTCATACACACACACACCTACTACTTCTGCATCTTCAACTAACTTTCTCTTTTAACTTTCTGGTGAGGCACTTTCCTCCTTCTTACACATTATGCAAACTACTTCCACTGACTCTCACCACGCAATATAAACACCATCACCATTAACGTGTACAAGAGATTAGTTAAGCTTAAAGATATCTGTTGAGTTGATGATGATTTTTTATGTATTACTATACTTCAGTAATTAAGGTCTGTCTGTCTGTCTGTCGTAGCTTAAGTCACCCAGCACAAGTGTTTTTCGGTAAAGAATCATAACTTACGACCTTATGAGAAATTGAATCAAGTACCATTTCGTGTGTAGGTTTTTTTGGGGGGGGTGATACGAAAACGTTGTATTGTGAGTGGTATTTCGGTCTAGATTTATGACCATTGACGTTATTGACGTTATTGATTTCGTTATACATCCAGGACGTTCGTAATGTGATGTTGACACACTATCTACACACTCGCATGGTTAAGGAATGTGTGTAGCGGTTTGTCGTGGCCTTTAGTCTTCTGTTCGATGTTTGATTTCTCTTTATGCATTTATATTCGTGATCATTATTTATTTGTATCTGATCATTATTTATTTGTTTTCGTGATCAATATTTATTTGTTTCTGTGATCAATATTTCCCTATTTGATCTTTTACTTTAATTTATTTATATATATTCGTGAATAATAACCGGATTTTTAATTTTGTTTTTGTAAATAGGAATGAAATAGATTTAAAAAGAGGAAATAAAGGAAATACGGAATATATCTCTTCCCAAAGAAAGAAATAAGGAAGAACAGAAGAAATAAAAATGAAATAAACTAAGTCTCTTTACAATATGAAAAAAGAAATAGTCGATGAATAACTATGAATAATAACACGAGAAAATTAATCATATAGAATGAAGAAAGGTAAGCAGAAGAAGAAGATGTATATGAAGGAAGAAAGAAGAGGAACGAATAAGATAGAATGAAAACGAAGATCTTTACGAGAACAGAGGAAAAAGAAGCATCAGCATTTGGCCACAGTGAACCTCTCCTCTCCCTCCTCTCCCTCTCTTCCTTCCTCTTCCACCCCCCTCCCCCACCCATGCTCCTCCTCCACTTGGTCTGAGAGAGAGAGAGAGACTCGCCATCAGTTGGAAAATTGAATCAATCTAAATTTCAACGAAGACCCAACACCCCGGGGGACATTCTTCACCAGCCCACATCCACCACTATTCTCTCTCTCTCTCTCTCTCTCTCTCTTTCTTTCTTATTATTATTATTATTATTATTATTATTATTATTATTATTATTATTATTATTATTATTATTATTAACAATGATAATAACAACAATAATAACAACAACAACAACAATAACAACAATAATAACAACAGCAATAATAACAATAATAACAACAACCATAATAGTAATAATAATAATAGCAATGTCACTGTTGTTCCTCCTCTCTCGTGTACCATCACAACATTACGACTGCCGTGTGCTGATGATGCAGGCAATAAATATAACATCTCTATATGGCCATCCACCTCTGTGACTTTTTTCCCCATCCTATTACTTTATGATGCTGGGGAGACACTTGTTATTATCATATTTTAACGTGATGTAATTCCTCTGTGTTTTATAATCCTGTGTGATGTAACAAATAATTATATCATGTTTTGGGGCGTTTGTATAATTTTCTCTAATAATTTTTTTTTTATGTAAATTTGAGTTTTGGATAATTTTGTGAATTTTGTTTTGTAAGTAGTTCTTTCTTTTTGTGAGAGATGGGGAGGGAGAGGGAGGGAAGGAGAGATGGAGGGGGGAGGGAGAGGGAGGGAAGGAGGAAGGGAGAGAGGGAGGGAGAGAGGGGGAGAGGGAGAGAGAGAGATAAAACGGGAGAGTGGGATGAAGGATGGAAGGACGGAGGGAGGAAGAGAGGGAGGGACGGAGAAATAGATGGGGGGAAGGAAGGAGGCGTCTCTACCCCCCCCAGCTTCCCCCGGCATGAAAGAACCGGGAGCCTCTTTCCATCATTCTAGACAAACCATTCCACATTCTGCTCCTCCCCTTGCATGTAAGAGGAGGAGTCCGAGTAGACCTTCCTCATCCTCCTCCTCCTCCTCCTTCTTCTTCCTCCTTCTTTCACGACTCCTTTCCTCTTCTTTCCTCCTCCTCCTCCTCCTTATCCTCCTTCCTCTTCATTCCTCCTCCTCCTTATCCTCCTTCCTCTTCTTTCCTCCTCCTCCTTATCCTCTTTCCTCCTCCTCCTCCTCCTCCTTATCCTCCTTCCTCTTCTTTCCTCCTCCTCCTCCTTCCTCTCCCCCTCACTTTCTCCTCTCTCACCCACATCCCTCTTCCTTCTTCTCCTCACGCTCCTCCCCTTACATGTAAGAAGCTCAAACTACATCCTCGACCAGTCTCTCTCTCTCTCTCTCTCTCTCTCTCTCTCTCTCTCTCTCTCTCTCTCTCTCTACCCCCTTCTTTTCCCAATCCTTTACGCTCCTCCTCCTCCTCCATCTGTTTCTTTTCTCCCTCTTCCTCCTTTTTCTCCTCCGTCTCCTACCCCTTTACATTCCTCCTCCAGTCTCTCTACACCCCTTCTTCTCCTCCTCCTCTTGCTGCTGGATTGTTGGAGAAAGAGAAGAAGAAGAAGGAGGAGGAGAAGGCTCTCGATATCATCTTCATGTCATCTCGCTGGCTGGTGATGGCCGCCAACAGCTTGTCACTTGAGGGAGTTTTTGCAGCCAAGGCTTCCACACCCGCCCCGCCAAAATTCACAGCGCCCGGATCTATACAAGGATTAGGAAACGCACCGGGGTAGGAAGGATTAGGTACTACAAGGATTAGAAAACAGAAGAAGGAAATTTTCGGGATTTACGAGGATTAGAAAACATAAACAGAAGATAAGGATTGGGTACTACATTAATTAGAAAACACACAGTTTATGAAAGATTGGATTCTACACGGATTCGAAAACGTACCATGTTGTGGAGAATTTGGTTATACATGGATTAGAAACCATAAAAAATAAAAGGGTTTTCATATACAAAAATACAGATAGGTTGAGAAGTAGGTGTCAATATCATCCAAGTGTTTCGGGTTTGACAGTGTGAAGAGGTGGACGAGGGTTCCTTGGCAGAAAAGTCGCTTTAATCCGTCTGTATGTTGGTGTCAGCATAGATCTCCCCCCTTGAGAGAGAGAGAGAGAGAGAGAGAGAGAGAGAGAGAGAGAGACAACGCATATACTTGTCACAGATTAAACAAACACTTCACCAACAAGACCTCATCGTCGACGTCCCTACCAGCGTTGCGGACATACACTCACTCTGACAAATAGGCTGAGATAAGGAAAAATACTTCCCCCACTAACTTCAGAGCCTAATAACGTGTTTCATCAGAGCGATGGAAGGAGAAATGGGTGTGAAATGAGGAGAGCGGCGACCATGGAGCGCTGGTGGTGGTGGGGTGGTCGGGGGAGAAGGCTCATCCACTAGCTCGCTCGGATGGAAATGTTGAGACTCGTTTTTTTTTTTTTTACCACAAGAGGGAATATTAAATTATTTATTTATTTATATATTTATATTTATTTATTCATTTATTTATTTTTTTTACTTTAACACACCAATAGCATCAAATACCTTTCTATCGTTACAGAAATTCACCTCCAATTTATATCTCAAACTCGAACACCAAATCGAATACCTGTCTATATATCAAATTACCTTCACTAAAGGTATAAAAACCAATAACTTCCAAAAGGTAAAGAAATACACCCTTCCCTTTTTACTAGACATATTGGCTAGGAGTGGGGGAGTGTTGGGGAGGAGTGGGGGAGAAGGAGTAAGGGAGTGCTGGGGCGGCCATATTGGAGAGGTTCCGCACCAGTTCCCCATCTGTCTCTCTCCATACCCAGACTCTCGATGAATTCCCACTATGACGTCACCAAAGCCCCTGAAGAGGCCGGCGGTGAGAGGGGCGTAATCCACAAACTACACCTCTCTCTCTCTCTCTCTCTCTCTCTCTCTCTCTCTCTCTCTCTCATGACACAGGGTAGGTGAGATTAAGTTCATATAGTTAAGTTAGTATAAATTGGGTTAGAGTAGTTACGTCAAATTAGGGTAGGTTAATTCAGATTAGAGTAGTTTAAGTCGGGTTAGGATTGATTAAGTCGATTAGGGTAGTTTAAGTCAGATTTGGGTAGGTTAAGTCGGATTAGGGTAGGTTAAGTCGGATTAGGGTAGTTTAAGTCAGGTTAGAAGAGTTTAAGTCAGATTAGGGTAGGTTAAGTTAGAATAGGGTAGGTTAAGTCAGATTAGGGTAGTTTAAGTCAGGTTAGAAGAGTTTAAGTCAGATTAGGGTAGGTTAAGTCAGATTAGGGTAGGTTAAGTCGGATTAGGGTAGGTTAAGTCAGATTAGGGTAGGTTAAGTTATAATAGAGTAGTTTAAGGTTAAAGTATTTTAAGTCAGATTAGGGTAAGTTAAGTCAGATTAAGGTAAATGAGATTAAGGTAAGGTAGGTTAAGGCAGGTAAGACATGGTTGGCCAGGTGTATTACTGAATCAATAGTGTACATTATGTTATCAACCTGAGTGTTGCTTTATACACAGTAATTAAATGTCTGTAAGTGAATGGAACTGTAAAAAAAAATTGCGCTAATTGGCAACGTCGTTTATTCAGGTGTGTGTGTGTGTGTGTGTGTATGTGTGTGTGTGTATGTGTGTGTGTGTGTGTGTGTGTGTGTGTGTGTGTGTGTGTATAACTCCCCCAAACCTCTCCCTCTCTTTCAAAAACAAAACAACATCGGGAGGGAGAGAGGGGGGGGTGGGGTGGAGGGAGGGGGTAGGGTGGAGAGAGAGGGGGGTAGGGTGGAGGGAGGGGGGTAGGGTGGAGGAGAGGGGTAGGGTGGAGGGAGAGGGGGTAGGGTGGAGAGGGAGGGGGTAGGGTGGAGGGGAGGGGAGGTAGGGTGGAGGGAGAGAGGGTGGAGGGAGAGAGGGGGTAGGATGGAGGAGGGTGGGAGGGGGAGGGGTGTGGGAGGAGGAGAGGGAGAGAAGGCAGGAAGGAGAAAGGGAGAGGAAAGAGGGAGGGGTGACAGAGAGAGGAAGAGAGGGAAGAGAGAGGAGAGATGGAAAGAGAGGGGGAAAGAGAGAGGGTGAGAGGGAAAGAGAGAACACCAATCACCCCAGGTACCGTAAACTTCCATAACTAACTGTTGTCCCGGAAGCCGATTAATACAGGGGAATAAATGACAGTTTTTTATTTTTTTATTCCGATTTGTGTTTTTAGGCAAAATATTACCTGGAATATCACGTAAGGTATCTGAAAGGACACGAGAGAGAGCGTTATTATCAGAAGAGAATCCCCTGCTTTTACCTGTACTGTATATTTGTTTCTGTACCTGTCCTTGTATCTACACCTGTACTTGTATCTACACCTGTACTTGTATCTACACCTGTACTTGTATCTACACCTGTACTTGTATCTACACCTGTACTTGTATCTACACCTGTACTTGTATCTATACCTGTCCTTGTATCTACACCTGTCCTTGTATCTACACCTGTACTTGTATCTACACCTGTACTTGTATCTACATCTGTACTTGTATCTACACCTGTACTTGTATCTACACCTGTACTTGTGTCTACACCTGTACTTGTATCTACACCTGTACTTGTATCTACACCTGTCCTTATCTACACCTGTACTTGTATCTACACCTGTCCTTGTATCACCTGTACTTGTATCTACACCTGTCCTTGTCTACATCTGTACTTGTATCTACACCTGTGCTTGTATCTACACCTGTACTTGTATCTACACCTGTACTTGTATCTACACCTGTCCTTGTATCTACACCTGTCTTTGTATCTACACCTGTCTTTGTATCTACACCTGTCCTTGTATCTACACCTGTACTTGTATCTACATCTGTCCTTGTATCTACACCTGTACTTGTATCTACACCTGTCTTTGTATCTACACCTGTCCTTGTATCTACACCTGTACTTGTATCTACACCTGTACTTGTATCTACACCTGTACTTGTATCTACATCTGTCCTTGTATCTACACCTGTACTTGTATCTACACCTGTACTTGTATCTACACCTGTCCTTGTATCTACACCTGTCTTTGTATCTACACCTGTCTTTGTATCTACACCTGTCCTTGTATCTACACCTGTACTTGTATCTACATCTGTCCTTGTATCTACACCTGTACTTGTATCTACACCTGTCTTTGTATCTACACCTGTCCTTGTATCTACACCTGTACTTGTATCTACACCTGTACTTGTATCTACACCTGTATTTGTATCTACATCTGTCCTTGTATCTACACCTGTACTTGTATCTACACCTGTACTTGTATCTACACCTGTCCTTGTATCTACACCTGTACTTGTATCTACACCTGTACTTGTATCTATACCTGTACTTGTATCTACACCTGTACTTGTATCTACACCTGTACTTGTATCTACATCTGTCCTTGTATCTACACCTGTACTTGTATCTACACCTGTACTTGTATCTACACCTGTACTTGTATCTACACCTGTCCTTGTATCTACACCTGTCCTTGTATCTACACCTGTACTTGTATCTACACCTGTACTTGTATCTACACCTGTACTTGTATCTACACCTGTACTTGTATCTACACCTGTACTTGTATCTACACCTGTACTTGTATCTACACCTGTACTTGTATCTACACCTGTACTTGTATCTACACCTGTACTTGTATCTACACCTGTACTTGTATCTACACCTGTCCTTGTATCTACACCTGTCTTTGTATCTACACCTGTCTTTGTATCTACACCTGTCCTTGTATCTACACCTGTACTTGTATCTACATCTGTCCTTGTATCTACACCTGTACTTGTATCTACACCTGTCTTTGTATCTACACCTGTCCTTGTATCTACACCTGTACTTGTATCTACACCTGTACTTGTATCTACACCTGTACTTGTATCTACATCTGTCCTTGTATCTACACCTGTACTTGTATCTACACCTGTACTTGTATCTACACCTGTCCTTGTATCTACACCTGTCTTTGTATCTACACCTGTCTTTGTATCTACACCTGTCCTTGTATCTACACCTGTACTTGTATCTACATCTGTCCTTGTATCTACACCTGTACTTGTATCTACACCTGTCTTTGTATCTACACCTGTCCTTGTATCTACACCTGTACTTGTATCTACACCTGTACTTGTATCTACACCTGTATTTGTATCTACATCTGTCCCATATCTACACCTGTCCGTATCTACACCTGTACATATCTACACCTGTATATCTACACCTGTCCTTATATCTACACCTGTCATATATCTACACCTGTCATGTATCACCTGTGCTTGTATCTACACCTGTACTTGTATCTACACCTGTACTTGTATCTACACCTGTACTTGTATCTACACCTGTACTTGTATCTACACCTGTACTTGTATCTACACCTGTACTTGTATCTACCTGTACTTGTATCTACACACCTGTATATCTACACCTGTACTTGTATCTACACCTGTACTTGTATCTACACCTGCATATCTACCTGTATTTGTATCTACACCTGTGCTTATCTACCTGTACTTGTATCTTACCTGTACTTGTATCTACACCTGTACTTGTATACACCTGTACTTGTATCTACCTGTCTTCTACACCTGTACTTGTATCTACACCTGTACTTGTATCTACACTTGCATCTACACCTGTACTTGTATCTACTTGTATCTACACCTGTACTTGTATCTACACCTGTCTTGTATCTACACCTGTACCTATCTACACCTGCTTGTATCTACACCTGTCCTTGTATCTACACCTGTATATTTATATCTACACCTGTACTTGTATCTACACCTGTCCTTGTATCTACACCTGTGTTATATCTCTGTACTTGTATCTACCTGTACTTGTATCTACACCTGTACTTGTATCTACCTGTACTTGTATATCTACACCTGTACTTGTATCTACACCTGTCATGTATCTACACCTGTATGTATCTACCGCACTTATCTACACCTGTCCTTGTATCTACACCTGTACTTGTATCTACACCTGTGTCATATCTACCTGTACTTGTATCTACCTGTACTTGTATCTACACCTGTACTTGTATCTACACCTGTACTTGTATCTACACCTGTACTTGTATCTACACCTGTACTTGTATCTACACCTGTACTTGTATCTACACCTGTGCTTTATCTACACCTGTGTATCTACACCTGTCCTTGTTCACACCTGTACTTGTATCTACACCTGTACTTGTATCTACACCTGTACTTGTATCTACACCTGTACTTGTATCTACACCTGTACTTGTATCTACACCTGTACTTGTATCTACACCTGTACTTCAACTTGCTTATGTATTTGTAACTTTATCTTCGTCTGTGCCTCTATCCCTCTCTGTAATGGACTCTACCCCACTCTACCCGTTATCCCACCCACCTTCCCTACCCCTCTCATCCCAACCTATTCTTCCTCCCCTCTCATTCACCACAACTTCCCCCTCATTTCCCTCTGCCATCCCTAACCCCCACTCACCCCACACCTTCCCTTCCCCCCTCACCCACCTTCCTTCCTTCCCCCCCTCCACCATGACCTTCCCTGCCTTCACGTGCTGATCTTTGACCTCTGCCAGAACACGACCTGTATATAATTAGGTAAAAATCACTAATTGACAGAGACAGACAGACAGACAGACAGAGATACGTTTGAAGATGAAAATTAAACAGACTTATTCTATAACTCTGTGTATATAACTAGATTAATTAGCTGTTAGTTACGTCTTTAACCTAAGTCCTCACCTTTACATTAGGAATCACTGTACCTGTTTTACCTGTAAGTTCAATGTAGATGTGAACTTCCTCCTGTTTTACCTGTAAGTTCAATGTAGATGTGAACTTCCCTCTGTTTTACCTGTAAGTTCCATCTAGATGTGAACTTCCCTCTGTTTACCTGTAAGTTCAATCTAGATGTGAACTTCCTCTGTTTACCTGTAAGTTCAATCTAGATGTGAACTTCCTCCGTTTACCTGTAAGTTCAATGTAGATGTGAACTTCCCTCTGTTTTACCTGTAAGTTCAATGTAGATGTGAACTTCCCTCTGTTTTACCTGTAAGTTCAATGTAGATGTGAACTTCCCTCTGTTTTACGTGTAAGTTCAATCTAGATGTGAACTTCCCTCCGTTTTACGTGTAAGTTCAATGTAGATGTGAACTTCCCTCTGTTTTACCTGTAAGTTCAATCTAGATGTGAACTTCCCTCCGTTTTACCTGTAAGCTCAATGTAGATGTGAACTTCCCTCTGTTTTACCTGTAAGTTCAATGTAGATGTGAACTTCCCTCTGTTTTACGTGTAAGTTCAATGTAGATGTGAACTTCCCTCTGTTTTACGTGTAAGTTCAATCTAGATGTGAACTTCCCTCTGTTTTACGTGTGAGTTCAATGTACATGTGAACTTCCCTCTGTTTTACGTGTAAGTTCAATCTAGATGTGAACTTCCCTCTGTTTTACGTGTAAGTTCAATCTAGATGTGAACTTCCCTCTGTTTTACGTGTGAGTTCAATGTACATATGAACTTCCCTCTGTTTTACCTGTAAGTTCAATATATAGGTGTGAACTTCCCTCTGTTTTACCTGTAATTTCAATCTATAGGTGTGAACTTCCCTCTGTTTTACCTGTAAGTTCAATCTAGATGTGAACTTCCCTCTGTTTTACCTGTAAGTTCAATATATAGGTGTGAACTTCCCTCAGTTTTACCTGTAAGTTCAATCTAGATGTGAACTTCCCTCTGTTTTACCTGTAAGTTCAATATATAGGTGTGAACTTCCCTCAGTTTTACCTGTAAGTTCAATCTAGATGTGAAATTCCCAGCGAAATTCCTTAATAGAGTTTGTGATCGGTGATAGCGAGTCGTTACGTTACCAGAGCTAGACAATGGTGAGAGTGGGTCCTTCATCAGGGAGTTAAACCATCTTGAGTCTATTGTTCACCCACATTGACTCTCTCCTGACCTTTAACTCACACTTCCTGCCGCTTATTAACTGTAATGATGATACAAATTACTTTTTTTTCTTATTCCTACAGTGATTTTTATTCTGTTTAAGTCTTCCCTCATGAGAAGATCTCGTTTTCTGAGTTGAAATACAGTCCCCTTCACTAGTGCGTTTACAGAGGCTCGTCGTCAGGTTTAGTGCAGTGTGGCAGTGCTGTGTTTGTTTACATTCGACAGAAGGAAACTCGCAATTGTAAACATACCATGGAATGAAAGTAAAACAATATTAAAACAAATATCTCAATGTAATGCTTTGTGGAATGTTTATATGACGAGCCCCTGTAAACGCACTAGTGAAGGGGACTGTACATTACATAACAAGATTTAAAGTTGAGTGCTCACTTAAGTGGTAATTGGTTGTTTACTTATATTACTAAGAGGTGTAGTTAAGTAATGTTGTGTCTCTAATATAAGTGGCAATTGAGGGCTATACCATTAGATGATTGTAAGTGAAGTTAAGTGTTTATGAGTATCTGTATTTGCATGATCGTTCAGTCCTCGACAACTTCAGGGTACAGTACACACCATAATACACCCACCACTAGGCCAGGTACACACCATAATACACCAACCACTAGGCCAGGTACACACCATAATACACCCACCACTAGGCCAGGTACACACCATAATACACCCACCACTAGGCCAGGTACACACCACAATACACCCACCACTAGGCCAGGTACACGCCATAATACACCCACCACTAGGCCAGGTACACACCATAATACACCCACCACTAGGCCAGGTACACACCATAATACACCCACCACTGAGCCAGGTACACACCATAATACACCCATCACTAGGCCAGGTACACCATAATACACCCCACCACTAGGCCAGGTACACACCATAATACACCCACCACTAGGCCAGTACACACCATAATACACCCACCACTAGGCAGGTGCACACCATAATACACCCACCACTAGAGTACACACCAATACCACCACTAGGTACACACCATAATACACCCCACCACTGGTACACACCATACCACCGCACTAGGCCAGGTACACACCACTAGGCCAGGTACACATAATACACCACCACTAGGCCAGGTACACACCATAATACACCCACCACTAGGCCAGGTACACACCATAATACACCCACCACTAGGCCAGGTACACACCATAATACACCCACTACTAGGCCAGGTACACACCATAATACACCCACCCCAAACACCAGTCACCCCTCGTAACCTCATTGCAAGGCTTATAACAATACAGTCCCCATTAACACACTGGTCATAAGACTCGAAACCAAATAGCGACCCGGCTATACACCTCCTTGAAGAGTTATAGTTCAATTATCCTCTAAGACACACAGACACAGACACAGACACGAGAGCCCATTGTGGTGTGAAAGTGACTCCAGCTTTCATCAGACAAGAGGCGTTCAATGGCCGTCTTTCTCCCTCCCTCCCTCCCTCCCTCCCTCCCTCCCTCCTCCCTCCCTCTCTCCTCTCCTCCCTCTTACCCTCCTCCCTCCCTTTATACACACACATACACACATGTACACGCCTTTTATTACGTGAAGGTGTAATGTGGTATTATTTGATATCAAGTAAGGTGTGTGTGTGTGTGTGTGTGTCTGTGTGTGTGTGTGTGTGTGAGACAAAGAGAGAGAGAGAGATGTAAGTGTTGTTTTTCAGTCTCCATACACCCTCACCAAAACTACAGCACCATTACCATAATTCAAAACTTCATCTCTATTACCATACCATTACCATATCCCCCAACCCCCATCCTCATTAGCATTACCATACCACCATCACCATATCCACACCCGCTCTACCATTATCATACACCACACAATCATCACCATACCCCTACCATCACCATCACCGTACACCCACCATCATTAACCATACTTCACCCCCTACCAACATCATACCCACACCCCCTACCACCATCATCATCACCCCCTTCACCATACCCACACCCCCTACCAACATCATCATCGCCATCACCACCATACCCACCCCCTCTACCATTACCACCACCATCACCATATGTCAAAATCGTCACTGAAATACTACTGTTATGTACGGTCGTTCAGGCAATTTACAAAGCGGTTTCGAGTCCAAATTTTTCGGCCGCAATATTTGGGGAATAAATCTTTGAAATTCTATTTTTTCGTAACTTTATGTAAATTTAAGTCAAAATATTCTTATATATATATATATCTTGACTTGTCGCTGAGAATTTTTTTTTATTATGAGGAAAAGTATTGAATTTTAGTATTTTTTTCTCTCTCGAAAGTTTTGAAAAATATATTTTAATTAACTTTCCACTTTGGCCAAAAATGACTTTGTACCTTCTCCCTCTCTCTCTTTCTCCCCCCCCCTTTCTCCCTCCTTTCTTCCTCCTTCTCCCCTTCCCTTCTCTCTCTCCTATTCTTCCTCTCTCCCCCTTTTCTCCTTTCCTCTCTTCCTCTCTTCCTCCGCTCACCCTTCGCCTCTTCTACTGCATATCTCTCTCGTTCCTTTTCCTCTTAATTTTTCTCCTCTTCATCTTACTTCCTCCTCTTCCTCCTACTCCTCCTATTTCATCCTCCTCTTACACCTCCTCCTCTACGCCCTCCACCTCCTCCATCTCCAACACAACAGAGCAGGATTTTAAACCCTTCCTCCTCCTCCCCCCTCTCTTCCCTCTCCTCCTCCCCTCCCTCTCCCTTCCTACTCCTCCCCCCCTCTCTCTAGCTTCCTACTCCTCCCACGAAAGAGAAACAAAACAAAACACAGAGAGACGCCCACAGCCCGGAGGTAAGTTTCTAGTTGAACTCAACCCGGGACTTACCCACCAAACAAGTCATTAACTACCTCCCCCAGTCGCCCTAGATGGCTTCAATCAAACAGCCTAACGAGGTAATTAAGCCGGAGATGACGAGGGCGAAGGTAAACAAACAGGTGGGGTGACCCTCGGGGGTTTTGTGTGGGTGTGTAGGTGTGTGTATGTTTGTGTGTGTGCTGGGATGGCCTATAGGACCTGAATGACATGTGGGTAAGTGTGTGTGAACTGTGTCTTGTGGAGGATTGTGTATACGTGCTAGGTGTAGTTAGGGAAGTAGGAGTATGTGTGTATGTCTGTATGGGTGTGCTGTATGAGTGAGTTGTAGGTGGAGGGAGATGGAGTATACAATGATATAGGTCACTAGGATGTGTTTATATAGGCCCAGAGGTAACGTTCCCCCGGTCACAGTAATAAGATCGTGGGTTCGAATCCTGGTGGGGTGAGGTGTTGATTATATGTTATCTACAGATGTACGTATGTATGTCATGTATGTCCGTGTGTATATATATATCCATACTTCTCTTCCCCTCACGGTAATAACTAAACCCTCACCGCTCACCACATTACTCAGATGGTGAGACGTAGTTAGCATAGTACCTCACCGCTCACCACATCACTCATCGAGGGGTGAGACGTAGTTAGCATAGTACCTCACCGCTCACCACATCACTCATCGAGGGGTGAGACGTAGTTAGCATAGTACCTCACCGCTCACCACATTACTCAGAGGGTGAGACGTAGTTAGCATAGTACCTCACCGCTCACCACATTACTTAGAGGGTGAGACGTAGTTAGCATAGTACCTCACCGCTCACCACATTACTCAGCAACACATTACTCGGGGGGTGAGACGTAGTTAGCATAGTACCTCACCTTTAACGCTGGAAAAGGCCATAATCCTCCACCACAATACCACAAAGAGAATATATACGTGATAAAAACAGCGCCACAACAAGCTGACAATAGAGGGCGTCACCTCCTCGACCTCCTTCACACTTTGTACACCTGAGACTCAAAGGTTCCTGCGTTTATACTTTTTTCCGCTCTTTTTAACTGGTGAAGTGTGCGTGTCGAACTGGCTCTAACTGACTCTCTAAAACTGTGAAATTGGGGTGAATTCTCAAATATCAGTAAGTTAAATTCCCTTTAACTCGTAATGTGAGAGCGTAACGAAATTACCCACATAAAACTAGGATACAAGGATGGATTCACAAAAATTCGTGAGTTAAATTTAATCAATAGTCGTAAATTTAAGAACATATTTATTCAAACTAGCACAATATTACCCTAAAAAAATTAAGATGGCGGACCAATATGGCGTTGAAATTAAACTATAACTATACCATGACAAAGCACTTTCTCTCGTCTTCATTTAGAGCGAATAAATAGAACGAAACTCTTAGAAATCGGACCCAGGACGCAAAAACCATCGCTCAGGTTCATACGAATAAAATAAACATTCACTTGTCATTTGGACGGCTATAAATATTGATTTATTTCCAGACGTGAAGGCAATGAGTGTATGTAAGTTTATTCTGGCCTATTCTGTTTGTTTAGGATATGATGTGTGTGTGTGTGTGTGTGTGTGTGTGTGTGTGTGTGTGTGTGTGTGTGTGTGTGTGTGTAGAGGAAGCCTTGGTAATAACATAACTGAACTACTAACAATAACACATCACTACCACCCCGGCGGCCACACCTGCATTATATACATACGACCCCTGCACACACAAACACACACACACACACACACACACACACACATTAACCCACGCCCACCCACCCACCCACCCACCCACCCACCTTCACGCCCTCAGGCTAGGTATTGCATTTCCCACACCAGATGGAAAGAAGTTGACAGTTTTAAAAGATTTACTCTGAATATTCTGAGGTTTATTCTTCAACACGTATCCACACTCGCCCTGGTTGAATGTGTATGTGTGCGTGTGTGCTTGCTTGTATGTGTGTGTGTGTGTGTGTGTGTGTGTGTGTGTGTGTGTGTGTGTGTGTGTGTGTGTGTGTGTGTGTGACCCCCTGGTTATTGTATAGGATAGAATAGATACAAGTCAATAAGAGTGGTGAGTGTGTGAAAGAAGGCGAGGAGGAAAGGGGGAGGAGGAGAAGCGTGAAGGAGGAGGGAAGGAAGAGTAGGACCGTGAGGAAGGAGGGTAGGAGGTGGGGAAAGGAGGTTAGGAGGGATAACTTGAACTTAGGAGAGAGAGAGAGCATTGAACAACAACACTAACAAGATCACGTAAATAGAGTCGACCAAAACTCTATTTAGTCTCGGTCTTATCATACGCCTGGCAGCGCCGTGAGAGGGAGTGGAGGAAAAAAAATTCTCTCTCAGTAGGTCAGTCAGTCAGTCAGTCAATTAATCAGGAAAGACATACATATGGTTTCTTCAACAAAAATACCTGTAATTACCTGTAGTTACCTGTAGACCCTGTGCTTATGTATGCTATAGTGCAGTTGTGGGTGGGTGGGTTGGTGGATGGGGTGGGCGGGGAGAAAGTTTTGGAAGGTAGATGGGATGGTTTAGTGGCCGGTTAAGTGGCTGGATGGATGGTTGAATGAGTGTGTAACTGAGTGGATAGATAGGTGAGTGGGCGGGCAACTGATTGGAGAAACAGCTGAGTGGGTGGGTAGGTGAGTGGGTGGGGGGATTAGACTGGGCGGAAAACTGGAGAAACAAGAAACTGGGCGGTAGGAAAGGTGATGACTAGGCCATTTCTGACTGACAGTATGGGAAAAAAAAATATCCCCAGCAACGGAAAAAAGTATATAGCGATCACTGTCAGGACCCGGGAGTGATGTCTTGACGTCTGTCTGTTTGTCTGTCTGTCTGTTTGTCTGTCTGTCTGTCTGTCAGTCAGTCAGTCTGTTATCAAACCTCATGTCTGTTTTTTTTACGATGATAACGGAGGAAATGGAGAGAAAATACGATTAAATAAGATGGAATATGGAATAGAGGGAGAAAGAGTGACAGTAAAAGATGATGGAAGGGGGAAGAAGGGAAAAGAAAAAATGGGAAAGTGAGAGGAAGGAGAGGAGGGTAAATATAGGGCAAGAGATAGGGTGTAGGGCAAGACACAGGAGTATAGGGCAAGATGTAATGGTGTAAGGTAAAAACTATGGGGTAAAAGACAAGAGTGTAAGGTTGCTTTATAGAGCACGAGGCAGGGTGTAAGGGCAAGAGGCAGGGTGTAGGGCAAGAGGCAGGGTGTAGGGCAAGAGGCAGGGTGTAGGGCAAGAGGCAGAGGTAGGATGTAGGGCAAGAGGCAGGGTATAAGGTAAGAGACAGGGTGTAAGGGCAAGAGACATGGTTTAGGTAAGGAGCAGAGTTTAGGTCAAGAGGCAGGGTGTAAGGGCAAGGGGCAAGGTTTAAGGGCAAGAAACAGGGTGTAAGGGCAAGAGGCAGGGTGTAAGGGCAAGCGACAGACCACGTCACAATAAAGTCTCGATAGCTATATCTGTAAGGCGGTGGGGGGTGGAAGGCCTCTCTCTTGATGATTAATGACAGTAAACAAAGAATTGATCCATGTTTGTCCTCTCTCTCTCTCTCTCTCTCTCTCTGTAAACACCACCTCCTCCCTCTCATCTATAGGTGAGAGAGAGGGAAAGGGTGAGGGAGAAGGGAATGAGGTCATCGGGAAGGGAGGAAGTGTGTGAGAAAGGAGGGAGAATCAGGGAGGGAGGAAATAAGAATTGAGGGAGAAGCAAAAGAAAAAGCTGTAATCTGCGCATCATCATCATCATCATCATCATCATCATTATCCATTTACCTTATCATTTTAACTCTAGCACTATCATCACTACACACAAAATACCAAACATAAAATCCTCTCATATAATCCCAATTCCGAGTATTTTACCCCAGACAGGTTAAAAACTAAGCCATGGGTCAAGTTGGAGTTTAATTTCGTAAGGTAGTAATTTTTGACGTTAAAGTAGCTCCTGACACTGGGAAGGACAACACCTGGTATTACTGTCTGTTTCTGTCTCATTAGTGTCGACTTACCTGGTTAGTTTTGGTATTGTTTTTTGTTTTGATTTTTATTTGTTGATGTGGTGTTGTGTCTTTGTTCATTATATTTTGTGTTTTATTTGTTTTTTATTGGTTTGTCTTTGTGTTGATTTGTTTGGATATTTTTTTACTGATGTGTTTTTGTTTATTTTTTTAAGGATTTTATTTGACTTATTTTAATGTATTGTTATTTTTATTCGTTTATTTAACATCTCCACAATCATCAAAAGCCCTTATTCCTATTCTTTACTAATCAATTAACTTTTATACATCTAAACGAAAATATATAAAAGTTATTAAAAGTCACAGAAAATACAAAAAGTTTCACCTGGTTGTGAATTTTAATATTAGAAAAATATGAAATAAAATGTGTAATTTGGTGACAGGTAAAGGTGGGTCATGTTTTAATTAACGAGTCTATGGATTAAAGGATCTAGTTATATTTATATTAATTGGGTTTGTTTTTTAATTAATATAGCTAGATAATAATGAGTGTGTGTGTGTGTGTGTGTGTGTGTTTGTGCGTGTGTGTGTGTGTGCGTGTGCGTGTGAGAGAGGGAGAGAGGGGGGGGAGGAAGGTGATAGAAAAGTTACTGATGAAAAACGAGGGGTAATGAGGAAGTGAGATGAGTCATGAGGGAGGAGATGAGATGAAGTAATGAGGGAGAAGGTGAGGGAAGGAATGAGGGAGGGGAAGAGTAATGAGTGAGGAGTAATGAGTGAGGAGGTGAGGAAGGTAAGGAATGAGTTAACAAGGCAGTGAGAGGATGGAGGAGAGAGAGAGGAGGGAGGAGGGAGGGAGGGGAGGGGAGAGAGGGAGGAGGAGGGAAGGAGAGAGGGAGGGAGAGAGGGAGGGAGGGAGGGGAGGGGAGGAGGGGAGGTGAGGTAGGGAGGAGAGGGAGGGAGGGAGGACTCCACTCCACTACCTGAAGGGCCAGGTAATGATGACGGCAGGGTGGAAAAAGGGAAGGAGGTGAGAGGGGAGGGAAGGGAAGGAGGGATGATGTTGGAGGGGAGGCAGTGAGGGAGTGGTATTTGTAAGGTGTTGAAGGGAGGGTTTTGGTGGTGAGGGGAGAGAAGGAGGAAGGGTGTTGATGGTGAGGTGTTAGAAAGGTAATTGCATTGACGTGGAGAGGGGAGGGAGGAAGGATGGAGAGGAAAGAAGAGAGGGAGGGGTAAAGGGAGTGAGGGGAGAGAGGAGGAGGGATGAAGGAAGGGAGAGGTGTTTGGATATTGTGAGATAGAGGGAGGGAAGGTGATGGTGGTGAGGGGAGAGAGGGAGGAAGGTGATGGTGGTGAGGAGAGAGGGAGGGAAGGTGATGGTGGTGAGGGAAAGAGGAAGGAAGGTGATGGTGGTGAGGGAAGAGGAGGGAAGGTGATGGTGGTGATGGAGGATGGTGAGGGAGGCCAGGGGGGAGGGGAGCCTTGTTTATGAAATACCTTGGTCTTCCTCCTCTTTCTTCCCTTCCTCTTCCTCCTCCTCCTCCTCCTCTCTCCATAACTGTTATTCTTAAGTTCTTTCTCTATATCTTCTTCTCCACCACCACCATCACCACCACCCTTCCTTCACCACCACCATCACCACCACCCTTCCCTCACCACCACCATCACCACCACCCTTCCTTCACCACCACCATCACCACCACCCTTCCTTCACCACCACCATCACCATCAAATTCTTCCTTCACCACCATCACCACCACCCTTCCTTCACTCACCGCCATCACCACCACCCTTCCTTCACCACCACCATCACCACCAATTCCTTCCTTTCACCACCACCATCACCACCACCCTTCCTTCAACACCACCACCATCACCACCACCCTTCCTTCACCACCACCATCACCACCACCCTTCCTTCACCACCACCATCACCACCACCCTTCCTTCACCACCACCATCACCACTCTCTTCTTCACCACCACCATCACCACTCCTTCACCACCACCACCCTTCCTTCACCTCACTCACCACCCTTCCTTCACCACCACCATCACCACCACCTTCCTTCACCACCACCATCACCACCCTTCCTTCACCACCACCATCACCACCACCCTTCCTTCACCACCACCATCACCACCACCCACCATTCCTTCTACCACCACCATCACCACTCCTTCACCACCACCACCAACCACCCCTTCACCACCACCATCTCACCACCACCATTCCTTCACCACCACCCCTCTCCACCACCACCACACCACCACCACCACCCTTCCTTCACCACCACCATCACCACCACCCTTCCTTCACCACCACCATCACCACTCCTTCACCACCACCATCACCACTCCTTCACCTCACCTCACCACCACCATCTTCCTTCACCACCACCCCTCACACCACCCACTTACTCACCACCACCCTACCCACCCACCCACTTACTCACCACTACCAACCCTCCTCCTTCCCTCCTTACCTCCCTCCCTCCTTCCTTCCCTCAGTCTCCATCTTACCCCCTACCGGTAAATGGTTAATTACTATAATGGCAATATCCATTTAAAGTGAGTAGGTTAATGTGTGGTGGGAAGAGGTGTTGGACGTCCTGGTGGGTTACTGCCAACTCTTTCTCTACTCTTAGTTACTCTTTCTCTACTCTTCTTTCTTTAAACTCTTCCCTTTCTCTGTCTTTTATTCTCTGTTACTCTTTCTAACTCTTTGTATATATATTAATTCTGTTCCTACTCTCTCTCTTTTTCTCTCTCTTTTCCTGTTCTTCTTTATGCTTTACTCTTTTATCTTCCTCCTTTTTCATATTCCTTCATTTTTGTCCCTTTTCTTCCTCCCTCCCCTTTGTTTTGCTTTTTATTTTATTCCTCCTCGTTCCTTTTCTTTCTTTTAATTTCCCTCTTAGCTATTGTAATCTTCTTCTTCTTCTTCTTCTTCTTTTACTCTTACATTCTTCCCTCTCGTTTACTTTCTTCTTCTGCTCTCCTCCCTCTTTTATTTCCTTCTCCACCTCTTCCTTTTACTCTTATCTTCCCCCTCCTTCATTCTTTCCTTTCCTCTCCAAATTATTCCTCCTGAGTTGCACCTCTTCCTTCATTACTCTCTCTCCTCTTCCTCTCCCTCTACCTCCTCCTTCATTACTCCCTCTCCTCTTCCTACTCCTCCTCCTCCTCCCACCTTTACTCTCTCTCCTCTTTCTACTCCTCCTCCTCCTCCTCCCATCTTTACTCTCTGTCCTCTTCCTCCTCCTCTTCTCCTGTCCTTCATTTGATAAATTAATAATAACAACAACAATACCAGCAACAGCTACAATTAACAACAACAACAACAACAATAACAACGACGACAACAACAACAACAATAACGACAACAACGACGACAATAACATCAACAACAACAACAATAACGACGACAACAACATCAACAACAACAACAATAACGACAACAACAACAACAACAACAACAGGGTACAACCAGACAACATAACACTGGAAGTCATGTCAGGAAAGGTAATAACCAATTAGCTGTTGTGTTTCCCAGGTAAATGATCCTTGATAATGACTGAGACAAGTAACTCTGCCTGTGTCCTTTGTCATGTTTATTATTATTATTATTATTATTATTATTATTATTATTATTATTATTATTATTATTATTATTATTATTATTATTATTATTATTATTATTATTATTATTATCCCCAATTTTACATCAGTACGGCGTTGTTCTCTCGTATCTAACTACGATATAGTTATTCTGACGCCGTTTTTCTGTAAGTCTTTTTATCTCTAATTAATGGAAGTTACGACAGATTCTCTCCTCTCCAGTTAAGGTGAAAACAAGTTTTGTAACTCTGAGTATGAAGGCTGTAGAGCGTGTATATGTGTTCCGTGTTCATGTTCGTCTCTGCTCTGGTATATGTGTTTTCCTCACAAATAAGAGAGAGTTTACTAATAAGGCTAAATGAAGGAGCATAATGATGATAATACTTAATGTTCCTCTCCATGAATATGTTAAGTTGGCTTTAGGTTCATTTATGATACTCTTACTACATGGGAGTTATTTTCCCTGTGTTTTATACCTGAATCTCTGGGGGGGTTTTCAAAGTAAAATTCCCCGCTTGATAACCCTGGCAGATGAAGCATCGTAAACAGACAATAACAATAACAGCTTCACTGTTTGTTTGTTTGTGTTTACTGAGTACACAGGGTGAACTTAACACACTTAAAGACACACACACACACACACGCACACACACACACACACACACACACACACACACACACACACACACACACACGCACTTAAGTTGAATTATGATGGGCAACACTTAATGCTGGAAGAGAGAGAGAGAGAGAGAGAGAGAGAGACCTAATATTATATTCTTGTACACACACACACAGTAGAAGGGGGAGGAGAGGGTCTTTAATCCATCACTCTCCTTCCCCTCCATTCAACTAATCCGTCATCCGCAGTAGACTAATCCAGCCTCATCTCCCTCCTCCCACAGCCGCGCCGTGCTGGGTAACAGGGATGTGGTGGGCACGACGCCATGGTGGTCGGTCTGGAGCCACGACTTCTGGGGTAACCCGCTCTCCCGCCGGGGCTCTCACGGTTCCTGGCGACCCCTCACCACGCTCTCCTTCAGGTAGGTCCTCCGCCACATTGTAGGTACTCCTGAGATGCTTTGTTTTTAGGCTATCTTTAAGTTTGTTCTCTTTCTAATAGGTCCCCTTTAGGTAGGCCCTCCTTCACGTAAGGTAGGTTTCCTTCAAGTGAGTCTTTCTTCAGGGATGTCCTCCTTTAGGCAGGTCCTCCTATAGGCAGGAAATCCTTCAGGAAGGTCCTCTAAGCCCTCCTTCCAGGTAAGTCCTCCTTCAGATAGGTCCTCGACATAATGATGGTGGGAGGGAGAGGGTGACGCGGCCTTCCCTCTGGTGTTGGTGAAGGGGAGAGGCCCAGTGATGGACTATAACGATGGTAGACCAATTTATTGTATCACGAGTTTCCTATTTCCACTGAGAGGAAACAACACACTACAATATAAACTTACTTTAATTTACTAGTTCAAAAAGCGTAGAAAGAGGAAATATAAACACTATAAGCGACCTGATGTATGATTTTGTTGTTGTTCATAGAAAATGTGGCTTTAAAATACTAACAAAGACTAATGTAGTATTTTCATAGCTTGGTGATCATGTATAGAGACAAACATACATATATATCACAAGGTATTGCATTATGGAGGCGGCGGTGGGGGATGTGGATATCTGTTCACCCCTCACGCACCCCCCACGCCCCCACGCCCACCCACTCCTTCCACGCCCTCTCACCCCAATATTACCTCTACTTTTGGTACCATAAAACGCGCAAAAGAATACCGTAAAGGTCAGCAGTTTTACTCAGGTCAAATGTCAAAAGTATATTCGAATAGCCTAAGACAACCCACTAGGGGAAGCTCGAGGTTGAAGTTCCCTAAACGGATAAAACTTCAGCTAAATTATGAGTGGACAGGAATTGTAGTTTGAAGGTTGAAGTTTTTATGTGGTAATAGTGGCCCTTGAACCAATGTTTGTCTTAGTTGGTATTACGTCTTTGTTTTCCTCATTATCGTGTGTGTGTGGGTGGATGTGGTGTGGTGTGGTGTGGTGTGGTGTGATGTGATGTGGTGTGGTGTGGTGTGGTGTGGTGTGGTGTGGTGTGATGTGATGTGGTGTATACGTATGTTTGTGTGTGTAAATATATATTATAATCGTGTAATCTAATTATACAAACTACTATAACTTGCACCCCATAACAAACATTAAAAGGTGTACCACAAATTATAATATATCCTCTAATCACTAAGTAATTAGCTGAGCCAGGTGAAGGTGAGAGATTTTATATCAATATTTTTGTTTCCTTCGCTTTACCTCAATCGAACTTGACCCAAAAATCCCTCCCATTTTTTTTCCTCTGCCTTGAAAGTGTTGTGTTTACGCTAACTTATGTAAACTTGAGTAAACTTCGGTAAACTTAGGTAAACAAGCCTTTATTCCTTCGTTGATGTTATGCAGAGAGTGGGGTGGAAAGGGAGGGTAGGTCAAGGTAGGGAGGGATTGAGGGAGGGGAATGGAGAGGGGGGATTGTTGATGCTAAGTAGGGAGTCGGGAGGGCAGGGTTGGGGAGGTAAGTGGCAGTGGGGAGGAAGACGGGGATTGTGGGTAGAACAAGTTGTGAAGTTGTGGGTGGAACAAGTTGTGGGTGGGTGGAGGAGGGCTGAGTGGTTAGGAGAGAAAGGAATGTACAGTGGTGATGGAAGGGAGAGGAAGGATTATGTAGTGGAAAGGAAGGGAGAGGGAGGAAATTACGTAATATATAAGAGATAGATATTGCAAGAGAGGGTAAAATAATTGAAGTATTAGGTAATGAGAACAGGATAGGGGCATAAATAGCTGCTGGAAAAGAGGGCTATGGTACATGGAATAGAAGGAACAGTAGATGGAAAAGTAAAGGAAAAGAACATAAATATTTGTATAAGATGAAAACTGTCGTCAAGGAGAGAGACTGGAAAGAAAAAAAATGGCCTTTCCTCTTGAAGTTCCACAGATAAACACATTTCTGACTCACATATCTTAGAGATCATGAAGGAGACGAAATTAAAAACGAAATAATCCACTTTTGTGTCATATCTCGTCTCAATGAAATGTAATCTAATGAACGTAAATGGTGTTAATAATGATAATAACAAAAAAATATATATGTGTATCTGTTACGTGTAAATATAACCCCAGGAAGGAATGTATATATATAATAATCATGAGTATATAAGCCAAGCACTAATGTTATTCTCAGATATGATCACGGTGGCGCTCTCTCGTTTAAGTTGGGTTAGTTTATGGCAGCAACACACGCTTCCTCTGCCTCAGGGTAGCATCATCGTTCCTTGTAAAATGACACTCTTATGGAACTCTCTCTGACCACTGATTTTGTTGATGATTGAAGTTTTGATTTTACGGGGTTATTTGACTTCTTCCCCTCCCCCCCCCCTCCTCCTCGTGTGATATGTACTGGGGTATCAAATTCCTACTGGTGTCAAATTCCTAGGGGTGTCAAATTCCCGTGGGTTGCCAAATCTGCCTATGAAATTTTATCTGGGATTACACATCACGTCTAGTTAATATTGAAACAACAATACAGGTACAGGTACACAGTAAATATAGGTGGATAAACAATTACAAATCTAACCACTAGTGAGGGTACATACACAAGTACAGGTAAGGATACAGCTACAGATACAAAGATTTCAGGATAACATTACAGAAAATTCAACTGGGAAATTTTTCAAACTCTTCCTGCAAGATGTTTAGGGGAAAGTCGTGTCAGGCATCGGAGGCGACTTTGAAAACGACAACAAAGAAATGCCTCTGCAGAACCTCCTTCCTAAGTAGCATCCATCTCAGGCCAGGAACCTAACCGGGTATTCCTTACTAGGTCTGCTGGCTTGGTTAGGTTAATTTGGGTTATGTGAAGGAGTAGGTTAAGATAGATTAGGGTTAGGTTAAGTTAGGTTAGGTTAGTTTCCGTTAGGCAAGGTTAGGTTTAATTAAAATAAGTTTGGTTAAGGAAAGTTGGATTAAGTTAAGTTAGGTTAAGTTAGGTTAAGTTAAGTCAAGTTAGGTTAAGTTAGGTTAAGTTAGGGGATGGGTTAGACCAGGTTTCGGGCGTGGGGATGAGGGTGGCCACGTTCCTAAACTATCTTACAGGTCTTTACCAAACTTCCAAAACTGATTTAACTTTAGCCTTGTAAAAGATGCCCACAGTACCGGGATTTTTATTCGGTTCCGGTTATCTTGAAGGAAAATAATAATAAAACTCGTCTGAGACTCGACTTCGGGTATTATAGCGGGTGAGGTTATTTTCCAGAGCTGGACCCGAACCCGAATTTTAACACGATGTGAATTTATTTAAGTTAGGTTATACTTGAGGTACGTTAGGGTTGGGTTAGGTTAGATTACGTTCATGTTAGGCTAGTTTAAATAACACAAATCTAACCTAACCTAACCTAATCTAATCTAATCATGTCAGAACACCACAACAGATTGATCAGACATGCGTTTCAGATTACACACTAGAGGATATCAGACAAATTTTCTGACAACACATCATTAATTAGGATAAATTTTACCCTCAGTTACCTAATTGTATCAAAATAACCTGATTGTCAGTATAATCAGGAATTAATACACAAACACAAGCCATATATACCTCAATAACTTACATATTTATAAACCAAAAATACAACCATCTTCGAATCAACTTTATCCACCAATCACATTAAATCACCACTCAATACCAATCAATCACCAACCTCCCCCCAAAAAATCAATAACAACTCTATTTCTAATCACTTAATCGTGCCAACACACCACACCAGCCAATAAGTGAGCAGAAGACTTCACTCATATTGACCCTGGACGCCACAACATTCAGGACTTCGACGTAATAGAACTCGCCTTCCATCTGCCCTCAGAACACTACCACTCACCATACTTCCTGCTACAACTGGGTTACTGGGGTGTCAGAGGCACTTGTATTAGTAAATGTGGGGTCTCGTATCAGGTTGAGAATGTGGAGTTGTTTATTGGATGTATTTTAATGATAATAATAATAAAAATAAAAATAATAATAATAATAAATAATGTTTTGATTTTTATAAATACTATTATTATATTGGTATTCTTCTTCTCCTCCTTCTTCTCCTTTATCTCCTCCTCCTCCTGCTCCTTCTCATCATCATCATCATCATCATCATCATCGTAGTAGCACCAACACAACACACCGAACTACCAATGATGAAACTCACGCCACGTCCAGCAGTTATCAGCTGTTGAGTCACGCGAGACTATATATCGTAAATCCATGTTAGTCACGCGAGCTGATGGACAGTGTGTGTGATAGAGGTTTCCGTAACGTAATATAATCCTGTTTCACTGTGTCATCACCTGTTACCTTACTACTATGACGAGAGAGCAGTTCAAGGTCTATACAGGTGACTCATGGTTAATAGCTATTAGTGCTATTTATTTTATTACTAGTACTATTATGACTACTACTACTACATCATCCTAAAGTATACACACCTGTCCTTGATTTACTTTGGGGGACAGACAGACAGACAGACAGACAGACAGACAGGACTAAACACAATACCTCCCTCAACAGTAAACAAAGAATTCATTACGCAACACAATCTCAAAACATGATGATTGTGTTGTCTCTAGTGACCCAAGTGTCTGCCTTCCCGCCACTCAGCTAGGCGAGGGAAGGGGGAGAAGGGAAGAAGGGAGGGAGGAGAAGGGGAAGAAGGGAGGGAGGAGAAGGGGAAGAAGGGAGGGAGGAGAAGGGGAAGCTAAAAGGGTAGAAGGGGAAGATGGGAGGGATAGAGGAAAAGAGAAAGAACGGGATGAGGAAAAGAAAGAAAGGAGGAGGAATGGAGGGAGAGGAAGGAATGAAGGAAGGGAGAAAGGGAGAGAGAGGGAGGATACAACAACACCATCAAGGGAGTCCCAACACTTCAAGGTAATTGGTTCTACCGTATATCCCCCGTCTGTCTGTCTGTCTGTCTGTCTGCGGTATTTCAGATCTATATCATGGTAATATACATATCAAAGAGGAGCTAATCCATACTAGAGAGGCAGTAGATGGTGCTGGGCGGAGGCAGGACCTTGTTGATGCCGTCATCCACCCTCTGTGTAGGTAACATAGAGAGTGTGTGTTATTGTCTGGTGGGAGAGGTGTGTGTTATGATGTCCTTCCACTCTATCTGAGGGATTACTCTTGTGTCTGTCTGTCTGTCTGTCAGTCTGTCTGTCTGTCTGTCTGTCTGTGTACATGTGTGTTGCGTGATGTAAGACCAAACCTAACCTAACCTAACCTAACCAAACACTTTGATTCCATAAATAACATCAGTAAACAGATAGAGTGATTGATAGTAATTACAGGTATAATAATATCCACGTGTTGTTATTATAAAGTTGATAATTTAACCGTAGATGTATATAAAATGTAGTTCAAGATTACTTTACATATTATGATGCAGATGAAGACTTTACGTAAGGTTACATAGTATAAATAGTGACTCTACGTTGAAATGGCTTAATATCGACTTAATTCAGACGTTGTATAAAGGTCTTTGGTGGTATAAATGCTCCTTTGGCTGTATTACCACTGTAGTGTCCATTATAGAATCAGGAACTGTATAGGTATAAATTTAGGTATAAACTCCAGGTCCAGATTTAGGTCCAGATTTAGGTGTAAACTACAGGTCCAGATTTGGTCCAGATTTAGGTGTAAACTACAGGTCCAGATTTGGTCCAGATTTAGGTGTAAACTACAGGTCCAGATTTAGGTATAAAGTACAGGTACAGTAATGGCCTTCTGCTGACAGTACTTTAACTTACACATGAATTGAAATCTATCTGAGTTATCATAGCTACCTCATTGGTTATTACAGGTGATGTATTATGATTACAGTGAGATTACAGGCTTTACTCAAACGATATTGAGGGGAAGGGGGTCTACTGCTTCCCCATTCAAGCCATGATTCTCTGGGGGTCGTAAAATATTATGTCTCCTTCATACATGGGAATGAGAGACTGTATACCTGGATGTGTGTGTGTGTGTGTGTGTGTGTGTGTGTGTGTGTGTGTGTGTGTTAACTTAAGTGAATCAGGTAGAGCCTTTCTCGTGTTATTATTTTGGGGGAAAAAATTGCGTTTGAAAATCTGAGAATCCATCTTAAGTACGGTAGGTAAATACGTTCTCATATCACTAGTTCCGAGGAAAAAACAAAAACTTAAGAGGTTTTTAGAATCTATTTTTGTGTACATAAATACATTCTTTTGTCAGCAGTTCCGAGAAAAAAATCGTGTGAGAGCCTTTTAGGATCTATCAGTGTGTAGACTGTCATTGGAACAGGTAGAGGCGGACTAACCCCTTCTAGTTCGGGGAAATTTAGCGTAACAGCTTCTGAGAATCCACCTTTATGTCGACGTCTAATGAATCGGATAGAGACGTTCTCACATTATCAGACGAGGGAAATATTTAACGTATGTGGCTCTGGGAATCTGGACCCAGATTGTTGAGTTATTGCGCCCAGTGTGAGAGAGAAGATTGGTGCACCTTACTTCTGAACACTGAGGCGATGGTTGTGCTTATAGGTATACGAGTACATACATAGACAGGTTAGATCGGTTTTTGTAGGCTTGGTTAGGTTGATTTAATTTATAACCGATATCATCATATTGTGGCATCAGGTGACAACGTAAAAAAATAATTATTAAGGTGAAATTTCGCAAAACATATTTCTCCTGCATGATTTACCAGTTTCTCGGGGTAAGAAACCTTTTATACTCTATGGAAAAATTTCCTTAATTCGGTGCTAAGGCCGGACCACTCTCGTAAAATATTACCATTAAAACAATATGGCATTGGTTGGTGGCGATGCGTCCGTTACCTGAAAACCGAAATAAATCGTAAAAATTTTATCACTCAAAACATATCGCTCGTTCACTTTTCGTTGTTGTCATGAAGGGAAAAAATCATTTATGGTTCTTGAAATTTATTACAGTAGATAGTTAGGAGCTCAACCCATTTGAACTATTACCCATAACTCAACTAATACATATGATAAAAATGGTCGATTAGTTTGTTAAGTCTGGTTGCTGCTTTTTCATGTTTCTAAAGATTTAGTTTTGAAAAGTTAGTCATTTCGTTGTTCCGACACAAGATCCTTAAAGTACAAATACACTGAAGGTAAATGTCACGTGATTCATGATTACATTATCAACTAAATTGTGTTATAGTTAAAGGTAGAATTACATACAAGGGAGTTACAGGTGACCTCTTAACCTAACCTAACCTAACCTAACCACCAATGTGTTAGTTAACTACACACTAAACATTGTTCACTCAATTATATATATAAAATAAAATATTACAAACATTTAAACTTGAAACACAAAAATAAGAAAAAATAGCCCATTTAGAACAACAAGGCTGCTAACTTTTCCCAGCTGTAGTTTGTTTACCAAAATGAGACTCTTTACTTAGGCAATTTGCGATAGTTTTTTTCTGGACCATCTGTACGTGAATACCCAGTCTGATGTTGTCGCTAAATTTCTTCATCATTTTTTTGTTTTTGGTCAATTCCAGTGAACCATTTTTTTCTTAGTTTTTGTATGTGTTGGGTTTTTATTTTGGTTGACATTTGAGGGGGTTGAATTAATCCCCGAGGTCAAAGATTAATCCAGTCAAGATAATCCAACTAACCTAACTTAATCTAACCTATCAAACCATTAACCTAACCCAACACACCATTAACCTCAGTAACTTGACCACTAACCTAGCCTAACCTAACCTTGTCCTTAACCTAACCTAACCTTATCCCCTAACCTAACCGCACCCCCTTAATTTAAACGTGTGTGTGTGTGTGTGTCTGTGTGTGTGTTTATGTGTGAGTTAGTGTATGCGTATATATATATTTGTGTGTGTGTGTGTGACTTATTATCGAGAAACACATCGACTTTGATGGCACAACAAGTCACTAAAAACAGGCGTGTAATATTCTTACGCTTGCCAGGTCTCAATAACATCCAGTATAGGAAATACTGGACCTGAGTTATTAATGAAAGAGCTATTGAGAACCGTGGAGCCATGATAAATCGAGGCATTGACACTCTTTGACACACCTTGGCACTCCTTGACACTCTTTGACACACCTTGACCTCTTTGACACACCTTAGCACACCTTGACACTCTTTGACACACCTTGGCACTCCTTGACCACTTTGACACACCTTGGCACTTTTTGACCTCTTTGACACACCTTGGACACACCTCACACCTTGACACTCTTTGACACACCTTGGCACTCCTTGACACTTTGACACACCTTGGCACTTTTTGACCTCTTTGACACACCTTGGCACTCCTTGACACTCTTTGACACACCTTGGCACTCCTTGACACTCTTTGACACACCTTGGCACTCCATGACACTCTTTGTACACCTTGGCACTCCTTGACACTCTTTGACCCCTGGCACTCCTTGACACTCTTTGACCTCCATGACCTCTTTGACTCCTTGGCACTCCTTGGCACTTCTTGACTAGAGACATCCCTCACCCCAACCTTCCCAAAGACACCTTACTCTACCCCAGACCCCAAAGACACCCCTACTCTACCCCAGACCCAAAGACACCCCTTACTCTACCCCATACCCAAAGACACCCATACTCCCCCCATACCCAAAGACACCCATTACTCTACTCCAGACCCCAGAGACACCCATTACTCTACCCAGACCTATATACCCTTACTCTCTCCAGACCCCAGAGACACCCATTACTCTACTCCAGACCCCAAAGACACCTTACTCTACCCCAGACCCAAAAAGACCTACCCCATACCCAAAGACACCCCTTACTCTACTCCAGACCCCAGAACACCTTACTCTAATCCAGACCCCAGAGACACCCATTACTCTCCCCCAGACCCTCACCCTTACTCTACTCCAGACCCCATACACCCCTTTACCCCAAAGACACCTACTCTACCCCAGACCCAAAAGCACCCTTACTCTACCCCCATACCCAAAAAGACACCCCTTACTCTCTCCAGACCCCAGAGACACCCATTACTCTACTCCAGACCCCAGAGACACCCATTACTCTACCCCAGACCCCATATACACCCCTTACTCTACTCCAGACCCCAGAGACACCCATTACTCCACCCCCAAACCCCAGAGCATCCTTACTAGACCCCCAGAAAGTCCCCCTTACTCCACCCTCTTATCAAAAATCTTAATGCTGGGAAATAAACTCCTGTTAGTACTTTGACGTCTTGACAACACCGTAAACTATTATTATTATTATTATTATTATTATTATTATTATTATTATTATTATTATTATTATTATTATTATTATTATTATTATTATTATTATTATTATTATTATTATTATTATTATTATTATTATTATTATTATAAATGCCGCACCTCCAGCCCTATTACGCTTCAATTCTAATAGATTATAACTTAACCTTGTCTAATCCATTTAAATTGGTCCATAATCTCAATCATTACGTTGGGTCAGGTTGTAACTGGCTGGTCTAACTTCACCTCATGATTAAAACTCGGCACTGTAAGTCGATCACCCTTTAAGGTATTATAATTTTGTTCCCTTTATGGTCACAGATTCTTTAAAAAGGAATAATTATTAAAGGTATTTCTTAATGGTATTAAATAGTCCATCAATGTGAGTAATTATAGAGAATAAATAACCGGGAGATTCACTTACAATTATAGAGAATAAATAACCGAGAGACTCACTTAAAATTATAGAGAATAAATAACAGACTCACTTAAAATTATAGAGAATAAATAACGGAAGATTCACTTAAAATTATAGAGAATAAATAACAGAGACACTCTTAAAATTATAAAGAATAAAACCTAACCTGAACCAACACACCTCAAAGAAGTTCGTCTTCATTTCATGTGATTTTTTCCCTCCTGCAGTAGTGGTGAGAGGCGTGTGAGAACCTCACCTTTAAGCACATCTTGGCATTGAGTTTTTTACCCCATCCATAAATCAGTCACCGGGGAAAGAATTTCAAAACAAAACTCTACGATTCCTGAAACAGTTCCTTTGTGCTTTGAAGCATTTATTATCTACAGTAAATGTGTGTGGGGGGGGGGGGTTGGGGGGGTGAGTGGAAATATGTTTCTAAATGCGTACCTGTATGCATATCCTTTGCTATTTTATACATACGACTTTAAACACATATACATTACATACACACAAACACACAGGTATACATATCATCACATATGTGTATTACTGAACAATCTGGCCCTCTTGGAGACCTAACTTAACTCTGTCTTGTTTGACTTTGAGATGATGATGAAGTTGGCTGAATCTATTAATGTGTGTACGAGGAGGCGTGTTACTTGTTACATACAGTAATACTCATATGTTACCCCACCACGTTTATGTTACTGTCACCTTGTGGGACTCGACCCTATTGTACTTCAAGTGTAAATCTACTTTGTGCTGAAAATTTCTGAAGGTAATATTGATAAAACACCTTCAACATGATATAACTTCCATCAGATCACTGTCAAAAGTTTGTTGATGCTTCTCTGTTTAGGTTAAGATACAGTAGGTAAGGTGAGGGTAAATTAGGTGACTGGAGGTTAATTTATGTTAATTTATTCCGTGTTTTTTTGTCACGTTTATTTTTTATACTGAAGTAAAGATCACGAAGGTAGATTTATATGAAGTGAAGGATGATGAGGAGGAGATGGTTGGGCCCCAGTCCTAAGAGGCCCCAATCCCGAGAAGACCCCCAGCGAAATTAGACCATTAGGATAGGACCCCATTATGGATTAGGCAGCATTTAAATTGAGGCCAAAAAGGACCACCCCCATATCCTAATTTTTAGGTTAGGTTAGGTTAGGTTAGGTTAGGACTGGGATCCTTTTGACCAGACATCAGAGGAAACAAGTGAAGGAAGCTTGCACAGAGGCGTTGGTGTTCTGGGTAAACAACTTAATATTATCCGTGTCTCTGTGTTCACGTACTGACGATGTTCTGTCTTCTGTTACAGGATGAACGTGGTGGTGGCGAGAGCTCTGGCCCCTGAGTACGACCTTCCTGGAGGCGAGGGCAGTCCCGCGTCAGTGCCACCACCACCATCACCTCTATCACCGTCATCATCAGCAGTGCCACTACCATCATCGTCATCAGTGCCAAGAAGCCCCGCCGTGCCTTCCCTCACTCCCTCGCTCAAAGCCGCCTTCTCGGCCTCCACCTTCCATGCCGTCAATGTGCTCCTCCACGCCGCCGTCACTGCTGCCTATGTGGGCGTGCTGCAGTGCGTGGGCGTCGGGGCGTGGGCGTGCCTTGGGGCCGGGTCACTCTTCGCCGCCCACCCTGTGCATGTTGAGGCTGTAGCAGGCGTGGTAGGCCGGGCGGAGCTCTTGGCCGCCCTGGCCTTCTGTCTCGCCCTGGCCGCCTACATCAGGTATCTCCGCGGGCGTGCGACGGGACGGGCGTGGGCGCGGAGGTTGAGCGGGTGCGGGCACGGGTGTATCTGCTTGGAGGACAGCCCGGGGGTCTCCAGGTCGCTCTCCTGCTCCACTATCTCATGGGGCTCCAAGAGCAGGTGGTCGGTGCAGCTGCCGTCATGGGCGTGGCTGGCGTTGAGCGTGGCGGGGGCGGGAGTGGCCATGGCGTGCAAGGAGCAGGGCGTGACGGCGTTGGGGGTCGGCCTCCTCCTCCACGCAGCGGCTGTTGTCACCATCACCCCCAGGAACAAGGTGAGGACCTCCTCCCTCTCTCACTGTTGTCACCTTCATCACCACCATTATCATCCTCAACACTACCATCACCATCATTCCCAACAACATCACTATCATCCCCACCACCCCCACCACCATCACCGCCATTATCACCCTTATTACTCATTAACTTTAAGGACTCAAAACTAATGTAAAAAAAAATAACGTATATTTTCTCTCTCAATAAATTGCCACTGACCCGGACCCGGCTCTCGATTTATTACCACATGAGAGCTGTGTATACATTCCCTTGTGTATACCATCTCCTGTGTATACCATCTCCTGTGTATACCATCTCCTGTGTATACCATCTCCTGTGTATACCATCTCCTGTGTATACCATCTCCTGTGTATACCATCTCCTGTGTATACCATCTCCTGTGTATACCATCTCCTGTGTATACCATCTCCTGTGTATACCATCTCCTGTGTATACCATCTCCTGTGTATACCATCTCCTGTGTATACCATCTCCTGTGTATACAATCTCCTGTGTACACCATCTCCTGTGTATACCACCTCCTGTGTATACCATCTCCTGTGTACACCATCTCATGTGTACAGAATACAGTCGTCACCAGCAAGAGGCAGTTTAGGTCAGAGTACACAGGCGATATGAGCCGTAGTCAGTGATGCTCACAATCCAAAACTAACCAAAGTTCATGTATATTGGTTAGGTTAGGTTAGGTTAGGTTAGATTAGGTTACTTGGTTGAGTTGAGTTAGATTAGGTTAGGTAAAGTTAGTTATGTTAGTTTAGGTGACGTTGGTTAAGTTAGGTTAGTTTAGTTGGTTGAGTTGATTGATTGATTGATTGAAACAGTTTATTTAGCCAGAAAAACACAGGTCCAGAGTGGATAATAATAACAATATTAACATGGCTGAGCCAGTTGAGAACCTGAGCTCTCTTTGAGGCACCTGATATATACTATACATTTATCTCAAGGAAGTATTATGTAACATTTAGTATCATCTGGAATAGTACAATAGCATGGTGGTAATAAGAACATCTCATAATGTTACCACGGTTATCACTTCAATGTTTATTTATTTTATTTATTTATTATTATTTTTATTTATTTTTGTATTTATATTATAAGTATATACATAAATTACAGTGGAATTGAAAGACATAAGTATAATGGTAATTACTTATCTATTTACATGATAATTTCCGATAAAACGGTTTTCATGGTACAATAAAAGCAGGTACTGTAAATATAGCAGGTGTTACAAGAAATATTAGCTTAGTTTAGTTGGTTGAATTAGCTTAGGTTAGTTGATTGGTTAAGTTCGATTATGTTGGATTAAATCAGGTTATAGGTTTATGTTAGGTTGATTAATTTGGGTTAGTTTCGGTTGGTAGATCAGGTTGTTTCGTGTCTGGTTCCATAAATGACTTGTCAATCTATCAATTAAACTTTTATTCACATTAACTTTTGGTTTAAAGAAGGTTTTAGCTCTCGATGAAAACCCAATACACACAATATTCATTACACCATAAGCTGACCAACACAGAGGGGGTGAGTGTAGGGAGTGGTCATGATGTGGTGTTGGAGATGATGGTGGTGGTGGTGGTGAGGAATGGAGGAGGAGGAGAGGAATGATGTGGAAGGGGTGGTCAGGGTAGTGGTGGTGTTGGTGGTTGTAGTGGTGGTGAGGAAGGGAGGAGGAGGAGAGGAATAATGTGGAAGGGGTGGTCAGGGTAGTGGTGGTGGTGGTGGTTGTAGTGGTGGTGAAGAAAGGAAGACAGGTAGAAGAAAGAAAGAAAGAAAGAGAGAAATGATGATAGTCGTCTTGGTGGTCGTAGTCGTGAGGAAGAAAGGAAGAAAGTAAAGCTAATAACACTCACCATTGTCGTTTTTCACCAGCCTGAGTAAAGAGGAACATTCATCACTGTGTAATATGTCGTCCTCGGCACGTGTTTGGGAAGAGGGAAATTCACACTGGTCGAGACTCAAGGGAGGGACATGTGTGGCTCTACATAGTTAATGAGAACACTTTTTTAGGGGGTCATTATTCACTGGGACGAGGATGTAAAGTTTAAAATGCACTGTCCCGCTCCCTACTTTGTTGTTACTGTGACAGACAGAAGGGGAAGGTGGCAGTGGTGGTAGGATGGTGTCAGAAGATGAAGGAGAGTGGTAGTGGTGGTAGAATGATGTCAGAGGAGGAAGGAGGGAAGGTGGCAATGGTAGTACGATGCTGTATCAGTGACTGGACAAATGAGTTCCAGTCCTCATAGGTCCTAATCTAAACTTAATGGGTTGAATTTGGTGTGATTACTTCGAGTCTACTGTCGCAAATATTCGGTTTACAAACTCAGTAGCAGAAATATATTGAGAGCTGGTCTCGGGTCGGTAGCATCAGCTTTTATAAATGTGTGTCATTGGTTATTAGCAAGAATTGTGTACCAGTAGCTGTTATTACTGATCCAGAGACAGTCATTATAGTCTATGTAACGATGTGTGTTGTACATGATCATTCTGTGCACCAGTGAAGGTTCTGTTCTTTGTGTTACAGTCTGTGGTCCAGGCGCTGATCCGGGAGCTGTGGCCGGGTAGCGTGGGGACGCTAGTGCTGCTGTGGGCGCGAGTGAGTGTGGCACCCCACACGCCCAGTTTCACGCCCGCGGACAACCCAGCCGCCCATGCCCATTCCCTGCTCACGCGTGCTCTTAGTATCGCTCGAGGGTGGGCGGTTCATGGGCGCCTCTTAGTGTGGCCTGCGACCCTCTCATTCGACTGGTCGATGGGCGCCGTCCCCCTGGTGACCTCCCTCAGCGACCCGGCCAACCTCGAGACTGCACTATTGGTGGGGTCAGTAGGCGTCCTGGCTGTCACCGCCGCCTCAGCCTGCTGGAGAGCACGACAACACCTCAACCTGACCACCAAGATGTACACATATCACAACCAGCACGCCTACCACGACGTGCTGAACAACAACGTGCAGCACGGCGATGTCACCACCCACCCGGCGTACCACCTGCAGCACCGTGCTGTCTGCTGGCACCTCAGCCCCCTCTTACTGGTGCTGGCCTGGGGTCTCCTCGTCTTGCCCTTCCTCCCGGCCTCCAACCTTGCCGCCTACGTAGGCTTCGTGGTGGCTGAGCGAGTCCTCTACCTTCCCTCTATGGGCGCCTGTCTGCTGGTGGCTCTAGGCTGCCAGGTAATCTGGCGCACCATAGGCACAAACAAGTGGCATCGAACAGGTGAGTTGGACCCGAGACTCACTTAATACCAGACCCAGAACTTGCCTTAAACTGGTCTGACTTAACCTACCCTACCCAAGCTCAACCAACCCCTACCCTACCTTGCCTTGCCTTGCCTTGCCTTGCCTTGCCTTGCCTTGCCTTGCCTTGCCTTGCCTTGCCTTGCCTTGCCTTACCTTACCTTACCTTACCTTACCTTACCTTACCTACTCGACTTTCATAAGCCTTATTTACTCTGGTGACTTACCTGTAATATTAATTAGTTATAAGCTACATATAACCACGAACAAAAGTAAATTCTCTAAGTGATTTTACAAATTCTGTGATTCTTGTTTATGATCACAATGTATGTGTGTCTGTTCTCTTGTCTCTACTTCTTCTTCTACTTCTACGGGAGATGGATGATGAGAAACAGAAACATCAGGAACGGAACCATACTGCAAAGAGTGATGTTAGACAAATGTAAAAAGTCACTAGAACACACACACACACAGACACACACACACACACACACACATTCACTCTCTCTCTCTCTCTCTCTCTCTCTCTCTCTCTCTCTCTCTCTCTCTCTCTCTCTCTCTCTCTCTCTTGTTCAAATCCTTAACATACAAATCACACCAAGTGAATCCTTCTCCCTTCTACAATGATTCACAAAGCCTCTTAAAATAAAACCTATGCATATATTAACTTCCAATAACACTACCCACACCATCTCTCAACTCTCCTTCCTTTTAATTTTCAGGGAGTTGTAGTAGAAGCAGAACTCCTCGGGGTGGCAGTGGGTGGCGGAGGGCGGCTTGACCATGGCCGGGGCGTGGGTGGCACTCTTACTGCTCTTGTCTGCCAGAACTCTCAGAAGAAACCAAGACTGGGAGAGCGATGAGTCCCTTTATCGAGCTGGTGTGGCCGTCAATCCTCCCTAGGGTGAGTGTTGGATTGTTTCTCTCACAGATATCCATATTCCATGAATGTATTTTTACACTTTCAGTATAAGGTTTTTATGCATTCTGATAAGTATACATATAGGATATACATAGACATGCATATATACAAGGTGGCACACACATGAACACACACATACACACACACACACACACACACACACACACACACACACACACACACACACACACACACACACACACTCATCTTGTCGGGGTGGGGTCATATTTATTGTTCCATTTTGTACCATTTTCTTCCTTCGTGCTGTGAATAATATCCTGAATATATTGTGGGAAGGTTATGAATATATTTTGGTCAGGCTCGTGTGTTTGTAAACAGCCATAAGCACCTGAGACACACCTCGTACAGTCAGTCCCCTTCACTAGTGCGTTTACAGGGGCTCGTCGTCAGGTTTTGTGCATCGCTGTGTTTGTTTACATTCGCAGAAGGAAACTCACAATAGTAAACACACTGTGGAATCAAATTAAAACAATGTTAAAACAAATATCTCAATGTAATGATTTGTGGAATGTTTATATATAACGAGCTCCTGTAAACGTACTAGTGAAGGGGACTGTACATAGTGAATCTGATTCAGAGGGGTAACTTGGGGTAGAAAATACAATATATCTTCTCTCTCTTCGCGTAAAGTAATCCTGAAAGGTGAAAATATTCTAAGAAATATCATTGGAATATTATTATTTTCATATCAATTACCTGACAGTCCTAGGGTGTTGATGACGTCATGAGAGGTATTAGCGTTTATATGTCTGTCTAACTAAAAGGTTTACGGTGCCGTTTTGTGTTATTTATACTATTATTTTTGTTTGTTATTATTTTGGTTTTGGTTATTAAAGTGTATTTTATCCATTTTATGAACCGTATTTAAGATTACACTGAGCAACTACAGAACAAGCTGCTATTGAGGTCTTCTTTCTTTGTCTTTATACACTCTCTCTCCTTCCCTTCCTCCTCCTTTTATTCCTCCTTCTCTTCCTTTTCTTCCTTATCTTCCTTCAGGTTTCTCCTTCCCCTCTCTCTCTATCTTTAGTCTTCTCTATCCTTTGTTCCTTACCTTTTCGCCTTTCCTTTTCATTTCATCACTATCCTCCTATTCTCACATTCCTCCTCCTTTCTCCTTTTCTATTACGCTTCTCCTTTCTGTCTTTCTTCATCCTTCCCCCATCTCATTTTTTTACCCCTTCTCATCTTTATCCTTTCCTCACTCTTCCCCTTCCCTCCCACTCCTCTTCCCCTTTACTCTCCCCTTTTCTCTCCTAACACCCTTTACCCGTAATCTTCCTCTAACTTTCTCCCCGCCTTCTCCCCACTCACATTACTCACCCTCCCCGTCTCTCCCATTATTCACCCTCCCCTATCCCCTCACTTTCCTTCCCTTTTCCCTTCATTTCCACCCACTTCTTCTCACTGCCCCCCTTTTCCCTTCAGCTCCCCCTCACTGCTCCTTCCCTCACCTCCCACTCTCCCCTCCTCTCCGTCACCCCCTCCTCTCTCCCTCACCTCCCCTCCTCTCTCCCTAACTCAGCATATGGTCACACATTAATCTCTCTTTCATTCTGGGTAACTTTTCTTCGTGTGATCATAGCCGTGTCTCTTTGATGTTGTACCACAGTTAATAAAGCGACCATAAGTTACCTAAAGCGCGAGGGGCCATTTTACCTGTCTTGTGTGATGTCGTTTTGTGTGATGATGATGATGATGATGATGATGATGATGATGTTCTTAATGGCAGTATTAATAATGATGACAATAATAGTGATACTACTACTACTACTACTAGTACTACTTATATTACTTTTTTTTAAACGTGGCCTCCAGCCTCCCCCAATAGCCACACCTTCGCCACCATTTTATTACCTTAATATTAAATATCCTAATACATAAGTAGCTACCCTGGCTGTGTTGAGTTAGTTAAGCCGCAGATCTATGTGGCATTCAGTGACTGTAGCCTCATAGTCAATATCTGCTACTACTGTTACTACTTCTACTACTACAAATAATAAAAATAATAATAATAATAATATTATTATTATTATTATTATTATTATTATTATTATTATTATTATTATTATTATTATTATTATTATTATTATTATTATTATTAATATTATTAATATTATTATTATTATTATTATTATTATTTATTATTATTATTATTAACACACTTATTCGCACACACGCACACACACACACACCTGCATCCAACCACACACCACGCACACAACCCCCCCGCCCCCACCCACCCCGGACACCCACCCATCCACCTACCCACCTACCCATCCCCTACAGGTAGGTGGGTGGGTGTAGGGCCTACACCCACATTTCATCTCGTGTAATATAAAAATTGCCCCTCCTAACCATAACCTTTGAGCAACACGACCATTAATACATCAATCCTAAATGTTACCAGTTTCACCAATTTTACCAATTTTGAGTTTTTAACCAATTTGTCAGTCATCTCGATCGTCTCTTCTCCTACATGTCAAGAAGATCAAGAAGATGTTACTTAATACTTACGTGATTTGAGTCTAAGATGTTCCCATAATTTAAGATATTTTACCTTAATATTTCGTTCGTTTTCTGTAATGTAGAACTGTTGTCTCCGCTTGCCTCTATGATCGATGTATTTGATTAATGATTTTTCCTATTTGATATTTTTGGGGGGGTTGATTTCCTTTATAAATTGTATCTGTCTTATCAACCCAATGACCGTCTATTTATCATTCTCAGGGCGTGAAGAAATAGTTTTGTCTGTTTGTTTGTTTGTGAGTCGAGTGTGTGTTTGCTTGTGAGTTGTGTTCTTTCGTTTGCTAGTCTTGTTCTTTCGTTTGTGAGTTATGCACTTTCGTTTGTGAGTCGTGTCCATTTGTTTGTGAGTCATGTCCGTTCGTTTGTGAGTCATGTCCAATTGTATATGTTTCTATAGTCTGCATGAAGAACCAAGAGGCTTAGGACATTCTTATATGACCCAAATGTCCAACTTAATGGTGCCAAGGTTGAGTTATGAAAGGACTTGTGTGTGGCCCCAGTGTTCTCCTGGGCCCGGATGATTAGCCACTTAGGGGACGCATTCATTCTTGTCATTGAGAGAAAGAAGTTATGATTGGTTGATTGATTCTGATTCACCAGCTTTTGGTAACTCCCATCTACTCTCTCTCTCTCTCTCTCTCTCTCTCTCTCTCTCTCTCTCTCTCTCTCTCTCTCTCTCTCTCTCTCTCTCTCTCTCTCTCTCTCTCTTGCTCAGTTCCCTATGGAGGAAAATACTCCTTCCTCTGGCCAATCCTTCAAGCCTCCTGCCTACCATCCCTACTCCCTCCAGCCCTCTGCCTTGGGGGAATCGCAAGACCCAGTCCAATCACACCACTCTATCTGTAAGCTCTCTCTCAAATCCCTCTTTATCCACTTCTTCTTCCCTCTTTATCCACCTTTTCCCTTTTGTGGTTCTCGTATCCGAATTCCTCTTTATCCTCTTCTTCTCCTTGTTCTCTACTTCATCCACTTTATTTGATCGCCCTATTTTTTCCTTCTCTTACTCCTCTTCCTCCTCCACCTGCTGTTTCCTCTTCTTATTCACTTCCGTCTTTTCTCCTTTCATCATCCCGCTACCAATCCCCATTTTCTTTATCTCTCTTCCTCGTTGACCATCTATACCGACTGTTGTCCTCTCCCCCACCCACTTCCCTCCCCTCCTCTTTCTTCTTCCTTCGCTTACTATTTCCTATTATTCTTCCCTCGTTCATTCCTTCCATCTCTCCCTCATTCACTCCTCCCCTCTCTCCTTCTCTCCCTCTCACACTCCCTCCCTCTCCCCTCTTCTCTTCCTCTCTCGTTCACCGTCAGCCTCTCGTTCAGCCCACCACAACAATCTCCTCCCCGGCAGTAGCTCGTTACATGGGAGTGTGTTGACTGAGAGACGCGGACACAACCTCCCTCTGTGTTATCGATAATGGAAACCAGACCTAAGTTAAACACGCCTGAGTACTCGACGATGATGGCAGCTTCCAAGACTACCGTTGTCCTCACCACACTCCTCCTGGGAGATGGTGGTAGTGGTGGTGGTATTGAGGGGAAGAGGTGGTGGTGCTGCTGGTGGTGGTGCTAGTGTTGAGGGAAGGAGGAGGTGGTAATGGTGTTGAGGGAAGGAGGAGGTGGTGGTGGTGTTGAGGAAAGAAGGTGGTAGTGGTGGTGGTGGTGAGGAAAGGAGGAGGTGGTAATGGTGTTGAGGGAAGGAGGAGGTGGTATTGAGTGGGAAGAGGTGGTGGTGAGTGTGGGGAGGAGGAGGTGGTAATGGTGTTGAGGGAGGAGGAGGAGGTGGTGGTGAGTGTTGAGGAAGAGGTGGTAGTGGTGGTGGTGGTGCTGAGGAAAGAAGGTGGTAGTGGTGGTGGTGGTGAGGGAAGGAGGAGGTGGTGGTGGTGTTGAGGAAAGGAGGAGGTGGTAATGGTGTTGAGGGAAGGAGTAGGTGGTGGTGGTGTTGAGGGAAGGAGGAGGTGGTGATAGTGATGATAAGGAAAGAAAATAAGAGGAAGTACTGTAGTAATCGTAGTGAAGAAAGATGACGATGATAATTCTACCTAATGTAATAATGAACAATGGGATAGGAAAACAGAAAAAATAAATAAAATAAAATACAATAAACCGAAAAAGACCTAAAAAAAGAAAATCTCAATTAAATAAGAGAAAATACAAAAACAAATAATAAAATACGTCTCATATATTCGTGATAATCAATTCAATAACTTTTTTTGTGTGTGTGTGCAGCTGCGAGCTTTCCCAAGTTTGTTTACACTCGGGGGCCTATAAAGGATAGGAAGAAAGACGGGAAAAAGAAATAGTTGTAATTCCAATAATATGAAAATACGAAAATTGGGAAGAACAAAAACAGTGCCAGAGTTTTTTTTTGTTATTGTTGATGTTGTCTTTTTTTATCGTTATTGCAGTTGTTATCCTCGTCGTTGTCGCTATTGTTGTTGTTATCGTTTTTTCTTTATTCTTGTTGTCGTTGTTATCGTTTTTTCTTTATTCTTGTTGTCGTTGTTATCGTTTTTTTCTTTATTCTTGTTGTCGTTGTTATCGTTTTTTCTTTATTCTTGTTGTCGTTGTTATCGTTTTTTCTTTATTCTTGTTGTCGTTGTTATCGTTTTTTTCTTTATTCTTGTTGTCGTTGTTATCGTATTTTTCTTTATTCTTGTTGTCGTTGTTATCGTTTTTTTCTTTATTCTTGTTGTCGTTGTTATCGTTTTTTTCTTTATTCTTGTTGTCGTTGTTATCGTTTTTTTCTTTATTCTTGTTGTCGTTGTTATCGTTTTTCTTTATTCTTGTTGTCGTTGTTATCGTTTTTTTCTTTATTGTTGTCGTTTTATCGTTTTTTCTTTATTCTTGTTGTCGTTGTTATCGTTTTTTTCTTTATTCTTGTTGTCGTTGTTATCGTTTTTCTTTATTCTTGTTGTCGTTGTTATCGTTTTTTCTTTATTCTTGTTGTCGTTGTTATCGTTTTTCTTTATTCTTGTTGTCGTTGTTGTCGTTGTTATCGTTTTTTCTTTTATTCTTGTTGTCGTTGTTATTCGTTTTTTCTTTATTCTTGTTGTCGTTGTTATCGTTTTTCTTTATTCTTGTTGTCGTTGTTATCGTTTTTTCTTTATTCTTGTTGTCGTTGTTATCGTTTTTCTTTATTCTTGTTGTCGTTGTTATCGTTTTTTCTTTATTCTTGTTGTCGTTGTTATCGTTTTTTTCTTTATTCTTGTTGTCGTTGTTATCGTTTTTTTGTCTTTTTTGTTGATGTTGTTGTTATTGTCCTTATTATTGTCTTTGTTATTATTTTTGTTGTTGTTTGTGTCGTTGTCGTTGTTATTGTTATTTTTCTTGTCATTAACGATCCATTTTAATTAGGAAGTGATGCTAATTATATCCTGGAATCATAACGAAGTAGCAGCCGTCAGTTAGTGTAGAGGCATATTGGACACCACTTCAGTCACCTGCTAATTGGCTCAACGTGTCAGCTATGAGGCCATGTTATTGTATTGATTCATTCACCCCTATTAGTCGACACCTCACGAGTTGATGGTGAGTGGTTGAGAGAGAGAGAGACAGACCGACACAAAAAATTCAGTCAAACAGACGTAAATGAGAACTCAGACGACGAATCTAACTGAATAAATAACTAAATTAATTCCCTCATAACTACTAAATACTAGCACTGTCACTAACAACTAGCACAGTCAATGACAACTAGCACAGTCAATGACAACTAGCACAGTCACTAGCAACAAGTGTACCCGAGTCATAAGCTGCTAGTGACTATTCCTAAATCAAAGGAGACGATGAAAGATTTACAGACTGTGACGTGTTGATGATGATAAGACCACGTGTTTTATAGACTCATTCCCTGGCCCGTATACCGAGTGACGAGGCTAATAAACGTTTGATCATCGTCTTATTAACGGGATGATGACGTATAATTAGTCGTTGATCGCCATTCTCAACTCGCTCCCATGTAAACGAAGATGGCGGGTCTGTTGGCCTGGTTGAAGACACATCTATCGAAAACAAGGAACCAGATTGTCACTTTGTTAACAAGATTTCATTACTAAGAAGAAAATAACAATCAGGATTATGTTACTTAGTATAGTTAATAGTTAATAATAATTACTACCATATAAAACCCCATTATTACATATAGGATACGTGCTTGCGTTAATAGCTTCTGTGTCTTAACTCTCAATGGCTTAAGTATGATGGCTGATACACAGATGACTAGACATATGGTTAATATCCCCGGCCAATATAAGCCCAGTGATGGTTGATCAGTATTAGGTGATAAATATTGTCAGATGGGACATTATGTGTAAGAACTCCCACTAAAAATGATCAACACGTTGTATGATCAAAGTTATGGCTTATATCGGAGGCTAATATGATTCTTACAGTTATGGGGCTGATCAGCGCTGGGTGGTAGAACGTCCACCCATCACAGGTAATGAGAAACGCGGCTAATCTATGTTAGGACGAAGAGCTCTCATTATCATAGAACTGGAGGCTAAACTTTACCCAGAAACAGATATAAAAATGTTTACCTGATTCACTTTATGTTGCTATACAGAGATTCGTAAGGTAAACTTTTTCCTATCTTGAATGCAGACGCAAGAATGTATCTGACTCCCTTAAGCTGCAACAAGTGCTTACTCATAGGCATATACGTTAGATTTTCCCCAGAATTAAAGATAACCGAGTGTGTAATTGACTCACTTAAGTTACGACGTAAAGGTGGATTCTCAGAGGTGCAAAAGCATACCTGACGACCCTCTTCACTTACGGCACAAAGATGGTGAGAGGAATTGGCGTTCAAAATACACATAGACTCAATTTTGGCTCATTTACTGTATGTAATATGGCGTCGACATTACACTGAGACTACGTAACAGTAAGTAAGAGTGAATAACTAATCGTGGACTTCTGTTCCTTGACTTGTAAGTGACTCGTGCAGTGTTTGTTTGACGGAGAAGGTGAAGTGGGGAATGTGAGTTGGGGGTGAGAGGGATGTGAGAGTGGAGTGGGTAGCGGAGAGGGGAAGAACTCTTCAAAAAGCGATGGTGGCTCAGGTGAAGCTGGCCAATCGATTCTATGGCATTAAATACCTCCCCTGAATACAAGTTGGGAGATCAAGACCCGAAGGGGAGTATAAGTGAAGGGGGATCGAAGGCTTTGATGTCAGGTCCTCCCTCCCTCTCTCCCTCCCTCCTACGAATGGCGGTGTTTTGATGCTCTTTGCTTATGATTCGTGACAGCTGCGTGAGTTCCATGTTATGTGAGGAGTTTATGAGGGGAATCCTGATGAAGAAAGTAGAAAAAATGAAGATTATTCCTGAATATAGTAAAAAAAAAAATGATTTTTTCTCACCTCAAATATAAAAACGAATAAAAATCCTTGAAATTTAAAATGAATCGAAAATTAATATTATAAAGAGCTAAATATATATTTATTATACCAACTATAAAAACAAATAAATTTATTACAAGTGTTAAATTTTATATATTTACCAGATTAAAAAAAAACATATATTACATGAAGGTGAAAAGAGAGATTTATTCATCCGACTTGAAAACAAAATACTGGAATTTATATTGCAAGTGGGAGGGGAGAGGGGGGAGGAGAGGGAGGGGAGAGGAGGAGGAGGGGAAGGAAAGGGGTGTAAAAGAAAAGAATCGAAGTATTAATCCAATCTTAATGGAAAATCTATTATTGCGTAGGTAGAAATGAAATACTCTTGTGCCGTTGGAAAAAAAAGGAAATTTATATTACAAGGCGAGAGGGAGGAAGGGGAAGTGGAGGGAGGAAGGGGAGGGGGGAAGAGGAGGGAGAGAGAGAGGGAGTAAAACATTCAGCCAATGTTGATAAAATTAATGTATGTATTGCAGGGGCTCTAGGGAAAACATTCACATAATGTTGATAAAAATTCAAGGAAACGTATGTTACAATGAGTAACATTCACCCATCACACATTCACCAAGCATCAAAAAAAGTGAAAATTATTCATGAAAACAACAACAAAAGTCTTCCCATATTGACACGATGAAAATTACCATCAAGGTAACACAGAAAACTCAATGAAATATACATCCCAATATTGATATATATCCCGAGGGAAATGACATATATTTCCCCCGTGTAGTCACAGTCGGGAGGAAGTGAAATAGACTGTGTTATTGTTGTTTTTCTGAGGTATAAACACATCTCTTTCACCAGGTAAGGAGAGGATTATAGCAGTACTAATTCACTCTCAGGTAGAAGACAGGTAAAGGGAATTTAATATTAGTTTCTATCTCCAGTAAGTACTCTTAACTACCATCCATTATGCTACCAGTTAGTGCTTGTTTGTTTTTATTCGTGAGTTAGTGGTAGGAAGGGGGTGAGGGAGAGGGGTGGGGTGTAAGAGGCCACTTGTGTATGGATTTTCGGCATTTAGTAATTTCCTGGTCGGGGCACTCAGTGTTATATTAGCATGGGTGAAGTTAATTTGGCTCTTTCCTTAAACGTAAGCTTAGTTAATTAACCTAACCTAACTTTAACCTTCTCCCCTAATTTGTGTTACACGTGACCTGACCTGAACGTACCTGACATTATCTACACCTGTTATAAGTTTCTAACCTCACGTTCCCTCTAATTTGTGATACACGTGACCTGACCTGAACGTACCTGACACTACCTACACCTGTTATAAGTTTCTAACCTCACGTTCCCTTTAATTTAACCTATTAAAAAGATTACAGCTGGTGCGGATACAGCACACTGAAGACTTAGCCCTCGGTACACAAGGAGACAGTATGGTGTTGGCACTACACTCGACTGTGTTCATTTTCCAAACTGTAAAATTAGATACAGTTCACAGCTGAGTGTTGAAAGGGACCGTAGATCAAGAGTTAATTAGAGAAAGTAAACAGGTGATAATTAGCCAAACAGGTAAGGGAGGGTAAGGTAAGGGAGGATAAGGTAAACAGATGAAGGTAAAGAAGGTAAGGGAGTGAGGGAAGCGGGGAGCTACAGTGTCGTGATCAAGGTGCTGGCCAACAAGTTTAGACCAGAGTTTAAATGCTTGATCAGGTAGTTTGATTCCAAGTTTGATCGACTTGTCAACAACGTTTAGCTGAGAATCAAGTTAAAAGGGGAAGGAAAAATGTAGTTGTAAAGATATACGACTTTTATGTGGTTTGATTATATTAATATTAGTTGTGGTTATATATTTGTACAGTGGATTAAACTTTTGGTTAATTTTATTGGTTACATAAATTAATGGATTGTAAATTAGCACCAAACAGTTTCCCAAATATAAACTAGAAGTGCTTACAGTATATTTAGCTATTATTATTATTATTATTATTATTATTATTATTATTATTATTATTATTATTATTATTATTATTATTATTATTATTATTGTTATTATTAATATTATTATTATTATTATTGTTGTTGTTGTTGTTATTGTTCATTAATGAACAGTCGTATCTAAAAATTTTACGTACCCAATATTAATTCCCAACTGCCATTATTTTCCCTTTACGAACTTCCCGACACCTCGATTAGTTAACGACAGACACACAAAGACTCTTGCAACTGCGTAAGTTCACCTCAAGTTGCAGTGATTAATATCGTGACTATTTTCCGTGAACACAAAAGCACCAGCAGCAGCAGTAATAGAGCAGTAATAACAGTAGCAGCAGTAATAGCAGCAGAAGTAGCAGCAGTAATAACAGGAGCAGCAGTAATAGCAGCAGAAGTAGCAGCAGTAATAACAGTAACAGCAGTAATAACAGTAGCAGCAGTAATAGCAGCAGCAGTAACAGCCGGTCATGGTGAAGGAGTAACTCTGGGTTGCTACATTGCGTCACACACTTGTGTTTTCCGTCGCCAGTGAGTTTGGTCGTGAGTGAAGTATTAGTTTGGTGTCCTGCCTCGAGTTGGTGCTGTTAACGTGCAGACCAGAGAGGACCTGAGACTGACTATAAACACTGACACCAATTAATACTGTGTTTGTGTAGAACTTACCTCATGAATAGCATTACAATACAGTCATTTTCCCCTGTGTGTGTGTGTGTGTGTGCGCGCGCGTTGTGCGTGTGTGTCAAAAGGCCTCCAGTCATGATAAGCAAAACAGTATGTTGTCTGGCGTGTGTAAAGGACTTGACTCATGAATAACTCATGCATAACATCACGGTGTAATGTGTTGTGTGTGTGTCAAGGCTGATGAATAACAACAAGACACTACATTGTTATAATATTCGTCTTTGTACGGAACTTCCTTCATGAATAATAATACGACACACCGTGTTATATTCTTCAGCTGGGTGTTGCCATATAAGGGTTCCCGAATATTGTCTTGTTTACCTAAGAGTCACATATACACCGACTTATAATTCTTGTTATCAGATTCACATTGCAGGGTGAAGGTCATTGACACCCCGGAATACATAGAGAATGATAACCTGATTCATTTCTTCAGATTTTTTTAGCTTTTTATCTGTTTTTCCTATTAATAGAACATAACAGAAGATCAGGGTTAAATTTTTCACAAGATTAAACGTGATGACTTGATGTGTTAGCAGAGGTGAAGGACATTTGTGTCTAAATTATGTACGTGATATAATCAATGGCTTGAATTAATATTTATTGGAGTTTTTGTTCTTTCTTTTGTCTTGTCGCATTTTATTATTATTATTATTATTATTATTATTATTATTATTATTATTATTATTATTATTATTATTATTATTATTATTATTATTATTATTATTATTATTATTATTATTGTTATTATTATTATTATTGTTGTTCATTAATGATCAGTCGTATCTAAAAATTTTACGTACACAATATTAATTCCCAACTGCCATTATTTTCCCGTTACTAACTTCTCGACACCTCGATTAGTTAACGACAGACACACACAAACACAGAGACTTGCAACTGCATAAGTTCACCTCAAGTTGCAGTAATTAATATCGTAACCATTTTCCGTGAACACCAAAGCAGCAGCAGTATTAGAGCAGTAATAACAGTAGCAGTAGTAGTAGCAGCAGCAGTAATAGAGCAGTAATAACAGTAGCAGTAGTAGCAGCATGGTAGAACCGACCATCCTTCCTTTGGACCGTGAGATCTTCCAACATAGGACTTCAAACACACTAACGAACCCCGTGTTGACGTCAGTGCTCGAGGATTCTGGACGCGGGGACAGCGAGCTTTCTTCGTCATCAGGATTTTTGATCCCATGGCCGCATGTCACCGTAACCTAGCTCTCAATGCTGCACACAGGAAGAACGAGAATGACAAGAAAGGGCATATGGGGAGAGAATTAAAAAAGTTGATCAAGGCAGCTTCACTCCTCTAGTGTTCACAACCTCTGGTGGGATGGGCCCAAGTGTAGATGTTTCTACGCCAGACTCGTGGAGGTGATCTCCGAACAGAAGCAACAGCCCAGAAGTTATGTTACAGCCTGGATGAGATGTCGACTGTCTTTCTCTCTCCTTCGGTCGGCTTTGCTCTGCCTCAGGGGAACGAGAGCTTCTGCCCCAATGCTGACAACAGCTGCAGATATTGACTATGAGGCAACAGTCACTGAATGCCGCTTAGATCTGCGGCTCAGCTAATTCAACACAGCTGGGATAGCTACTCTTGTATTAGGATATTTAAAATTAAGGTAATAAAATGACGGCGAAGGTGTGGCTATTGGGGGAGGCTGGAGGCCACGCTGAAAACAAAAATTAGTAGCAGCAGTAGTAGCAGCAGTAGTAGCAGCAGAAGTAACAGCCGGTCATGGTGAAGGAGTAACTCTGGGTTGCTACATTGCCTCACACACTTGTGTTTTCCGTCGCCAGTGAGTTTGGTCGTGAGTGAAGTATTAGTTTGGTGTCCTGCCTCGAGTTGGTGCTGTTAACGTGCAGACCAGAGAGGACCTGAGACTGACTATAAACACTGACACCAATTATTACTCTTCATAAAGCAGTTTACTCGTCAACAACAAGTTACAGTGTGTCGTGTGGAAAGGACTTCTCCCAAGACTATTACTGCGGTACAATTATCCTTGTGTTTATACAAGACTATAGACATTAATTACGGGTCACGTATATATCATCAAATAAAGCCTAACATGCAATATATCCTCAGACGACCCACCATCTGTATAGAGAGGACGTCCTTGAACTTTGACCTTGCTAAAACAAAAAATGCATTAGTGCTTTGTGAAAAATTATCGAAAACACTAATTTTTAATCGGATTATATCGTCTATCAAAGTGATTTTTTTCAGTTCTTTGGGAAACTGGAAAACCTGACGGAGTTTTAATACGAAATGTACATCACTTTCACACTCCCTTTTTCACACGAAATCAAAGGGCCATGCACATAAAGAACCACGCACACGAAAAACCACGTACAAGAAAAACCACGTACATGACGAACCACGTACACGAAAATCCACGTAGACGACGAACGACGTAGACGACGAACCACGTACACGACGAACCACATAAAAGAAGATCCACGTACGCGAATAACCACGTACACGACGAACCACCAACACAACAACACGCACCAATCTAGAACACACAGTAAAGCCGTTTAAGGAGACACTAACATCGAGGTACAATATCAAGTTTATATAAAGGACATAACTCATAAATCCGGTTTCAGTGGTCGAGTGTTTGCCCAGGACTTCATTTATGTGACTCATGAATAATAATGAGTTGCAATGTATTATATGTGTGTGAAAAGACTTTACTCATGAATGAACTATGAATACGATGACAAGTGCCGGGTTTATCTTAATAATCACTTAGAATCTACCTTTGTGTTGTCGATTAAGTGAGTCAGGGATACGTTCTTGCATTATTAAACAGGGAAATGATACCTAACCTAACCTAACCATTGGGAATCCATTTTTTTGTGTTATTACTTAAGGTAACCAATTAAATAAGTCCTTATATCTTCAGATAGGGAAATAACCAATCATATCAACCAATTACACTCCAATTTTACATCATTAATTAAGGAAACCAATAAAATACATCCACACATCTCACAGTTCAGAGAAAATTTCGCCTTACCAACTTTTTTTGAGAATTCTGACTTAGGTGCGTAACCCCACACTGGCCAGGAGTCAGCATACGACCATTGACTTGAATCTCGCCTTTGAGTCTACACTGAATCCCAGCAGATGAATATTTACAAAAGCCTGGCGTTAAAAATGTCCTGAAAGTGTAAGTGAACGAGAGACTGTGTGTGTGTGACCTAGTAGTGTTAAATTGGTCTTTCTCTTTCTACCTATTTGTTTTTTTAGTATATCTTTCTATCTACGTTTATTTATATTCATCTACTGTATTGGTCTATCTATCTATCTATCTATCTATCTATCTCGTTGTCCTTCTAGTTCCAAGGGGGAGATCGAGGACGAGGAGAAACTGGAATGGTGTAATAGCATTAAATTCTTTCTATGAATCTTTTACGTTCGTAGTTTTTCCCAGGAATTTCTTTTTTTTCTGTTGTTTTTCTTTTTGCCAATACATTATTCAGGTTTAAATTGCTTTTACTAACATTCAGGCAAATGTTATGTTTCAAAACGACCGGAAAATATGAACGTTAAAAAAAGAACATATGTAAAAAAAAAAGAAGAAAAAAAAACACTCGACTTGCAAGATTTAACTTTAGGTGTGAAGAGAAACAACTGCCTAAATAATGTTGTTGTTTTTATTAAGTTTTAATTCTTTCACATCACGATGACAATGTTAAGGAAATACACTTATACTTTCTCTAGTAATTAGTTGGTGATCCTTCTAGCACTTTGTCGTTTAGTTATGTTGGTGGTTTCTCTCTGTTGTTTCTATGGGGGATTTTATAGTCAAGTGTTTGTGTGGAGGGTAGCGGGTGTGTGTGGGTGTGGTTTTGAGTGTTGAGGGTGGGTGTGTGGGTGGTCTTCCTTCAAGTGCCACAGTGGTTGTGTGTTTATCTAGGGCGTGTTTGCTTTCTTTCTGTAGTTTTATATGAATGTTTACATCAAATTTGAATTTAGTGTTATGGGGAAATATTTACTGTTATTATTATTATAATTATTATTATTATTATTATTATTATTATTATTATTATTATTATTATTATTATTATTATTATTATTATTATTATTATTATTATTATTATTGTAAACAAATACTCCACCTACCTACTCGTCTCACACCCACTTGAGACGCTCCTGGACCTTCAAAAAAATCGTGAAATCTTTCCTTGGTTACAGAAGGAGGTGTAGGAGGAGGATGAAGGCCGGCTAGCTAGCTGGCTGACTGGTCGCTCGTATACTCTGGAAGCTCGGAGGCGCGGTACCATTAACACGCCCTTCAACTCGTTGTATGAATTTTCCATCGCAAATTTGACTTTGTAATTGGGTATTAAAATGAGTAACGGGGGACGGCAGGCGGCAACAAACTGCTTCCATTTGTCGCACAGGAACTAGTAAAGCAAGTTTGGGTCTCTTGGGTTACGTGGGAGTGGTAGTGCTGGTTGTTGCTGTTGTTGTCCCTTTTATAAGCCCTGTTTGTGTTGTAGCTTGCTGTTGTGTTTTTTTTTTTTGGTGCTGTGCTGGTGCTGTAATGGTGATTTTTTGTGGTTCTGTGGTGGTGTTCGGTTTGTGCTGTATTAGTGGTGCTGTGATGGTGGTGAGCTGTTATTGTTGCTGCTGCATTGATCCTGTCCTATTGTTGTGCTGTTACTAAGCTGCTGTTGCACTATTGCTGTACAGGAGCTCCCGGTTAAAAGGTGTGTAACTGGCGCTGCTGTTGATGTTATTACAATATCTGAAGGTAACTCATGCTGCTGATTCTGGTGCTGTTTTGGTTGCTGTCTGTGTAACTGCTGTTTAATGCTTGTATACCCTGTTTATGCTGTTTTTGTCAGAGCTTCTGTTACTGATACTATTACTACTACCATGATACTAAAGTTACTACTATCCCTGCTTCATATACTACTATTACTACTCCTGCTTTTGCTACTAATACTATCCCTGCTACTACTACTTCTAACATTGCTTTTACTACTACTACTACTTCTACTAACTCTGCTTCCAATACTACTACTACTACTACTACTTCTACTACCAGCTACACCAACTACTCTACCTACTTCTACAATCACTGTGTTACTGGTGGACCATCAGAAAACATTCAGTTCTCGTCCTTTCAAGAATAGTGTGTAAAATACAGTGACATTTAGGGAGGAAAAACTAAAGGCCTTGGACCATTAAGATGTCAGCGGCAATACGGAAGGGGATGTGTTATGTATGTCACCGTTAGAATGGGGGATGTATGGAGACCTCCTCAACTGGCTGGCTGGGAGGAAGACGCAAGACTGAGAGAGAGACAATGGATAAAGTGTTTTCCTCCTGTTGTCGACTGATACATTGATGATGACGATGTATCTTACATTGTCCTCCCCACAAACTTTCCTCCCACATATCGTCTTCACCACACCCCACTCCACCCCACCCCACCCCACCCCACCCCTGACACCCCACACCACACAGGTAATGCAATAAGGCAGGAATGAGGGTAGTGAGAGAGTGGAGGATGAGTCTAAGTGAATTACGTGGACTTTATCGAGTTTGTCAGTGGTGCCCACAACCCATCGCCTCCCCCCACCGCTGTTTTAATTGACTAATATCTCCTCTTTTTTTGTTCAGTTATCCATCTTTTTTTTTTTGAGGATTGGCATATAGCCTGATGGATATTTTATCTCTCGGCTGCAGTGCTACCAACTTGATTTTTTTATTGTTTTGATTTTGTTTTTCAGTATTTTTCCTTTATTTGGACTTTTTTTTTACGAGTTGGTATTTTTGTGGTGTATTTTTGCTATTTTTTTCCTTTTGTTTGATTTTTTATACTTTTCTATTTTCTATTATAATATATTTTTCAATCAGTCTCAATTACATATACTTTTTTTCTTCTTTATTTGTTCTCATCATAATAACTAATAGGGAAGTTATCCTCATGAACACAAGTGTTATATACATATTAAGTATAAACATCATAACTCTTTTTGTTCTCGAGTTATAGAAGAACATATATACTTTATGTAAACAAAGTGAGCACTGACCACCCTATTACGCGACCTCGTTGAAATAATTACGGAAAATTACATAATAATTGAGTGTTTAATCCTTCTTTGTGTGACCATTGTGTACTGATTAATTACCTGTACTTAAGGTAGATTAATAGCCAGTTGACATGTGGGTATGATATAATTGACCCATATCTAATATAAGTTGTTCGGTATCCGCGCGCAGACTAGCAGATAGACGGGTGGATGGGTGGACAGGGGGACGGGGTGATGGGTAGACGGGAGGATGGGTGGACGAGTAAATGAGTAGACAGGTAGACTGAAGGGCGGTTGGATGGGTGGACGGGAAGATGAGTGGACGGGTGGACGGGAGGTGATTTTATTGTTGTTGTTTTTTGTTTTGCGAGCTTCGGGTGCCAGAGCCTGGTATTAATCCATCCATTAGGGAAGGAACAAACATTTTAATTTCGTGGTGTGTATGTTGCTATCTCTCTGTCTGTTAGTCTGTCTGTCTGTTTCTCTGTCTGTTAGTCTTCCCGTCAAACTATCTATCACTCTAGCTGTGTAATCATCTATCAATCTCTCTCTCTCTCTCTCTCTCTCTCTCTCTCTCTCTCTCTCTCTCTCTCTCTCTCTCTCTCTCTCTCTCTCTCTCTCGGATATACACGTAAAAAAAAAGAGAAAAAATTTAGAAAAAACCCCCACCAAACATCGATATATCCTTCACCAAGGCAATTAACCTGTACCGCAATTATCCCCATTAAAATAATTATGACCACAGCTTGAGTAAAAACAAAAGGAATATTCTTTTTTTCTCTCCGCAATTATATGAATTCACAGGCGTCGTCACTATAACTCGTGCGATTAGAGTCACAATTAGAGTGAGTCAGGTGGGCTATTTTTTTTGGGGGGTGGAGTGGGTGGGGTGGGTTAGGGTGAGTGTGTCTAGGTCACTGCTCCCTGGTCACTGTTGTGGTGATGTGGTGTGGTGTGGTGTGGTGTGATGGTGACTAGTTGATTGGGTCCAGTTTGATTGAATATCTGTCTTGTTTGGTCCTATTACAGTCCTAGTGAGTCTCAACACCAATTTAACATTAGACTTGGTGCTTTACTCCACTGGTTCCCCAATTTAACTTGATCTTTTAAACTGGGGTCGAGTTGTAATTGGGCTTAGCCATACTGGGCCGCTGCGTGATATAATCTGACTAATAGGATTTTACCCCAATTTTACTTGACCAAAATCCAATTGGGCCCCATTCTAACTATAATGGCATGGGTGCAGCCTTATTGTGCCATGGTCTTTTTGGGGCCCCATCCTAATCTAATTAAACCATTGTGGGTGGACAAGTCCTTATGGGGCCCCTGTTAAATTCCTCAATGATAAAAGTTACATTAGGTTAAATTAATTTCATATCAGTTCATTTAGGTTGGTTTAGTTTAAGTTAGGTTCGGTTCGGTTCAGTTACGTTAGATTCGGTTCAGTTAGGTTAGATTCGATTAAGTTAGGTTCGGTTCAATTTGGTTAGGTTATGTTAGGAGCCAAATAGGACTGACGGTGAGCTATAAGGCCTGAGGCTCACTTGACCTGAATCCTCTGGTACAGCCCCTCACAACACCGAACTAGGGACCACCTCACTCCTCGGTACTTCAGTCTTCCCTTTAATATTCTAACTCCTGAGAAGAAAACATAGATAACGTGTCTAGTTACGGGAGAATCTATATGCAATTTCACCGTCATTTGGGCAGCTATTATTACAGCTTAGTGAAGGATGCACTTGAGCTCTTGAGACTCTATGTAAAGGTAATTCCTTAAGTAGACACCATTGAAAATCATACCTGCTCAAGACACTTACATCTTGCATGGTGGATTTTCCTTCAATATTCAAGGCCTTATTTTTTTTCTCTTATTATCGTTTTATACAACATAGTATTGCCGGCAGTGTAGTCTAGCGATGTTTAGGGACTGATCGATGAGGTCCTTATGAGGTCCTTGAAGTGTGGTGATACCCTGGGTAGATATTTTTGGTGATGTGTGACGCTAGGAGTTCCAGGAAGTTAAGTAACGCCAGTCACTAGGAGTTCCGTAAGAGGAGTAACTTTGCCACTAGAAGTTCCGTAAGATAAGTAACTGCCACAAGGAGTTCCTGGAAGATAAGTAACATCTGCCACAAGGAGTTCCAGGAAGACTCACCCCTCGCCCTCGGTCCATCGATACCCGGGTGTCACAAGGAAAATGGAAAGGTTGCTGCCACATTCACAATTACCAAAAATAAATAGTTCTTAAATCACCTGCGACTCCATATAGCAGTTATACCTACACTCACTTTCACTAATAATACACAAATAAACACAAATTTTAGTAATACTCATTCATATAGTTATTACATACATAAAGGTGATGGACTACAGGATTTAATTTTTTCTTACTCTTTAATATCACGAAATAATCCTCCCAAAACTAGTGGGCCATTTTACCCGTAATGGGAAATATATTTTAACTCAATTCGGAAATGAGATAGAGAGTTGATTTCTGAACTGATTTGATCTTTTCATTTGCAAAAGTTTAATGGGTGGGGGCCGTTAGGGGACTATCTGGCCCATTTAGGACTATTTTTTTTGTGGGGCCAGACCTGAACAGTTTACTGAGTTTACTGCACTTTAGGTAAATTACATTCCGATTCAATTTTAAAACGGAAACTAACCTTATCGTTTTGTGAAACTTAATGTGCAACTTCTCGTGTGTAAATCATAAGACTCTGAAAATTGTTTATTAGATTTTCTCTGTGTTACGTTGATACTGGTTGATAAGTCTTTTACCAAATAATTATATTTTATTTTGATACTGTTTAATAATAACTTGTATATGATAACTTCTTCATGTACACGTTATCTTCAACAATTTATACTTCGTGAAATATATTACTCATTGTAACGCTATTTAAGTCATGGTTCGTGAAATATATTACATAATGTGACGCTACTTGAGTTATGGTTTGTGAAACATATTACCCAATGTAATACTTGTCTTGAAATCATTGTCCGTGAAATATATCGGTATTAAAGCAAGTCTTCAAGCCGCGGTATGTAAAAATATCGCCATTATGACGTCTCTATTCAAGCCATGGTCTATGAAATATGTCAGTACCACATTACACTTTAAGCTCAGATCCATGATATATATTACCAAAAATGACGCCACACTTCAAATCGTGGTATATGATAAATAATTCAAATATGACGCCACTATTTCCACTTTGAAGTATATCATCAATGTGGGTGTCATTTTTCGTCATGCAATTCGTGATATATACTGTCGTTACGATGTCAGTTATGGTCCTTGAAATATATAAGGAAAATATCATCATTACTTCGATTGTGAAATATAGTTTGTGAAATATATCATAAATATATCGCTGTTATCTTCACTATTTTATGATATCGGAAATATGGTAAAAATAGGATATAATTTTTAACATCCTGTTAAAATTCACGAAAAATAGAGCTAATATAACATCACTATTACTGTGAAACATATCGCTAATAGAAAATCCCTATCCCTACTGTGAAATATATCACCAATATGATGCCGCTATCTCATGGTCCGCGAAATATATTGCCAATATGCCGACCACTATCTTCACCAAATCATGGTCTGCCAAACGATATCGCAGAGTCGACACAAATTACCAACTTTCTGCAGGTAATTGGCCGGTGATTTTGTTATCAACACAACACATCTGGACTGATTATGTTCCAGTCTGTGTGGTGGTGTGTTTTATTACCCGCCTCTCTATCTCTTTGTGTTGCTGGTTTCGTTTTTCTGTCTATCTGTCTGTCTATCTGTCTGTCTGTCTGTCTGTCTGTCTGTCTGTGTTTATGGATGTATGTTTCTTCTAACTTTGAATGCTCTCTCTCTCTCTCTCTCTCTCTCTCTCTCTCTCTCTCTCTCTCTCTCTCTCTCTCTCTCTCTCTCTCTCTTTATTGTCTACTCTACTCTACTCTACTCTACTAGTATTAAGAATCAACACACACACACACACACACATGTACAGGATTCAGCTCATTGTGCATCACAGTCATTGGATAATCAAGGACTCGAACATTCCTTAATGGGTGATGTAAATGCATAGGCAACACCCATCAGTAATATAGCACACTTCCGGGGATCACTACACAGACGCCTTTGATGTCTTCTTATGGGTACAATTCACTAGTAATTATAACATGCTGATGGGGTGGAGTGAGTAGGGCGGTCAGTGCCCCCTGAGACCTGACAGTGTAGACATGTGTGTGTCTGTCCATGGCATAACTCATAAACAATGAGAGCTACAGTGTTTATACTTGGGATGTTTATTCAACTGCATAACTCCTGTGATAATATGCCTTTTTAATGGTTATATAAAAAAAAATTGGGGAGTAATTTTGATGATCCTGTATTTTTACTATGGCATTCCCAAGAGATGCTATGGGCTAAGGGTCAAGAGGCCATTAAAGGTTAAGATCATCATTTACATTTCTACTTGTCTCTAGTATAACATGTAAATGGAAAAAGTGAACTTGTTGCCGAGATGCCATAGGGCTATCCCACCACTGCCACCTATGAACTAGTTGTGGAGATGTCAGGGCTCTCCCACCGCTGCCACCTATGAACTAGTTGTGGAAATGTCAGGGCTCTCCCACCGCTGCCACCTATGAACTAGTTGTGGAGATGTCAGGGCTCTCCTACCGCTGCCACCTATGAACTAGTTGTGGAGATGTCAAAGCTCTCCCACCGCTGCCACCTATGAACTAGTTGTAGAGCTGTCAAAGCTCTCCCACCGCTGCCACCTATGAACTAGTTGTGGAGATGTCAGGGCTCCCACCGCTGCCACCTATGAACTAGTTATGGAGATGTCAGGGCTCTCCCACCGCTGCCACCTATGAACTAGTTGTAGAGATGTCAGGACTCTCCCACCGCTGCCACCTATGAATTAGTTGGAGAGCTGTCAAAGCTCTCCCACCGCTGCCACCTATGAACTAGTTGTGGAGATGTCAGGGCTCTCCCACCGCTGCCACCTATGAACTAGTTGTAGAGATGTCAGGGCTATCCCACCGCTGCCACCTATGAACTAGTTATGGAGATGTCAGGGCTCTCCCACCGCTGCCACCTATGAACTAGTTGTAGAGCTGTCAGGGCTATCCCACTGTTACCACCTATGAAGCAGTTGTGGGGATGTCAAGGCTACCCTACTGTTTGTCACCTATGAACTGAGCTAGTGAGAAGTCAGGAAATCCCATCTACTAATCACCTTGTACAAGCTGGTGTTCCCTCAACTGGTACCTTGTAACTCTTGTAGTAATTTGTAGATGTTTAAGAATACTAAATGTTCACACAAACACTATTTGGCGTTAATATTTTTTCAACAATATACAGTACACTCTATGGCTACCAGTAACGAACTAACTGATAATAGCAACCATCCTATTATGAAAGAATATAGGAGGTAATCTACAGAGCTCCTTTAACACGTCTGTTGTGTGTGTGAGATCCAGGGGTTAAGTCCACTGTGGGCAGGGTACTTGGTGATGACCTGTGCAAATTAGAGGAACTTGGGGGACACGGGAATGTCATCTAGCAGTGAGAAATTAGTGATGTATACTTAGTTGCTGTTTATCTATGTAATTTGATAGTGTATTTTAGATATTTAATAAATGTGAATAGCCTATATTTAAATAAGTAATGCTATCAATATGTTAACAGAGGCTGAAGTCCAAGAATGACTTTGTTTTTATTCCATGTAGATCAGGGAATAAAAATTCAACTTTAAAACTAACGCCACTCAGGGTGATTGGCACCTTGCTCGACTGCAGTTAAGTTTGATATGGATTTACTTTCACTTAACTCGAGTCAATCATCTTCTCTGCTCGAGATTTATTAGTAAGTAGAACACGACAGCTATAGTGATTATGGTGTATACTAAGCTGTTATATAATACGGTTTAACACTACACAGAGGGATATATAAAACTAAACCGATAAAATCACTGTCATTCTTAAACATAAACCTTAGCTATTATTTTATTTATCTATTTATTAGTATTGGTGGCCGTAAAACATTTCAGAATCCTGTCTTTTGAAATTGTTTCGAAATGTGAGCTAAATATTTCTTTCAGTGTCCAGCAGTAACCGGAGGGAGGATTTGCTATGTGACACAATGGGAGATTCTGTTGTGCAAGCTCTTCAGTAAACTTTAATCTGGGTCAAGCTGAGTCTTCAGATTTCCACGCTTGAAACCGAACCTGATTTTTCAGTGTAATTTAGTGGATTTGGTTAGAGTTTGGTTATGTTAGGTTAGTTTAAGCTAGAGAATATTAAGGTTTGTTTTAGTGTTTGGTTGAATGGTTAGGTTAAGGGGGCGGCTAGATTTGGTTAGGTTAAGTTATATGTTAGTTTAGTTAAGTTGGGGTTAGGTTCGGGGTCTAGCAAGTTAGTTTCGGTTAGGTCATCATTGGGTTAGGACAGGGTTAGGTTAGGGTCATCTTCGGGCTTTTTTTCTAAATCCTATAAGGTTTTGGGTCAGGGGATTAGCAAGTCCTCC